>NC_052018.1:2029581-2095339 GCF_015832195.1 Motacilla alba alba
CCGAAACCCCGGGGGGCACCTTCAGATCCCCCCCAAACCCCAGGAATTTTCCCTGACCCCCTGGGAGTGCCCCAGATCCTCTGGGAGTTCCCCCAGCCCTTGGCTGGACATCACCCAGGAGCTCATTTTGGTGAGACCCCAAATCCTGGGGGGGCACCCCCAAATCCCAGGGGGCACCCCAAATCCCAGGGGACACCCCCAAATCCCGGGGGATGCCTTCAGACCCCCCCCAAACCCCTGTGAGTCCCCCAAATCCTCTGTGAGTCCCACAAATCCCTTGGGAGTTCCCCCAGCCCTTGGCTGGACGTCACCAGGAGCTCATTTTGGTGAGACCCCAAATCCTGGGGGGGCACCCCCAAATCCTGGGGGGCGCCTCCAATCCCATGGGACCCCCCGGGACCCCCCCTGAACCCCGTTTTCCCCCCAGAGGCCGTGGTCAGCAGCGGGCGGGTGGAGAAATCCCCCCACGAGCAGGAGATCAAGTTCTTCGCCAAGGTCGGGGGGACCCCAAAATCGGGGACGGGACACCCCAAAAACGGGGAGGGGACACCCCAAAAATGGGGAGGGGACACCCCAAAAACGGGGAGGGGACACCCCAAAATCAGGGAGGGGACACCTCAAAATCAGGGAGGGGACACCCGAAAAACGGGGAGGGGACACCCCAAAAACGGGGAGGGGACACCCCAAAAACGGGGAAGGGACACCTCAAAATCGGGGAGGGGACACCCCAAAAACGGGGGGACCCCAGAAACTGGGAGGACACAGGACAGGGTGGTTTTGGGGTCTCTGTGGGGTATTTGGGATTTCTGTGGGGTATTTGTGGGGTATTTCGTGTCTCTGTGGGGTATTTGGGGTCTTTCTGGGTTCTTTGGGGTCTCTAAGGGGTATTTGGTGTCTCTGTGAGGTATTTGGGGTTTTTGTGGGGTATTTGGGGTCCCTAAGGGATATTTGGGATTCTTAGAAGTTTTGGGAGGTGTTTATGGGTTCTTTGGGGTTTTTTGTGGGGTATTTGAGGTTTCTGTGGGGTATTTGGAGTCTTTATGGATTCTTTGGGGTTTCTGTGGGGTATTTGGGGTCTCTTAAGGGGTATTTGGGGTCTCTACGGGTTATTTGGGGTCTCTATGGGGTATTTGGGGTTTCTGTGGGGTATCTGGGGTCTCTAAGGGGTATTTGGGGTTTCTGTGGGGTATCTGGGGTCTCTAAGGGGTATTTGGGGTCTCTACGGGTTATTTGGGGTCTCTATGGGGTATTTGGGGTTTCTGTGGGGTATCTGGGGTCTCTAAGGGGTATTTGGGGTTTCTGTGGGGTATCTGGGGTCTCTAAGGGGTATTTGGGGTCTCTGTGGGGTATCTGGGGTCTCTGTGGGGTACCCGGCCTCCCGTGTGTTTTTTGGGGTTCCCTGGGGGTTGTGGGGTGCCTCTGACCCCCCTGTGCCCCCCAGATCCTGCTGCCCCTGATCAACCAGTACTTCCACAACCACTGCCTCTACTTCCTGTCCACGCCGGCCCAGGTGCTGGGCAGCGGCGGCCACGCCTCCAACAAGGAGAAGGAGATGATCACCAGGTGGGACCCCAAAATCCCACCCCCAAATCCCACCCCCAAACCCCCCCGAGCCCCAAATCCCAACCCCAAAACCCTCCCAAAATCCCACCCCAAAATCCCACCCCAAAATCCTCCCGAGCCCCAAATCCCAGCCCCAAAACCCTCCCAAAATCCCACCCCAAAATCCCACCCAAAAATCCCAACCCCAAAATCCCCCCCGAGCCCCAAATCCCAGCCCCAAAACCCTCCCAAAATCCCACCCCAAAATCCCCCTGAGCCCCAAATCCCAACCCCAAAACCTCCCCAAAATCCCACCCCAAAATACCCCAAGTCCCAAATCCCACCCCAAAATCCCACCCCAAAATCCCAACCCCAAAACCTCCCCAAAATCCCCCGAGCCCCAAATCCCAGCCCCAAAACCCGCCCAAAATCCCACCCCAAAATCCCACCCCAAAATCCCCCCAAGCCCCAAACCCCACCCCATCACCCCCAAACTCCTGGTGTGGGATCCCCAGGTTTGGGGTTTTGGGGACCCCCCCTGACCCCTTTGTGTCCCTCCCTGTGGGGTTTGGGGTTTTGGGGACCCCCCCTGACCCCCTTGTGTCCCCCCCCAGCCTGTTCTGCAAACTGGCCGCGCTCGTCCGGCACCGCGTGTCCCTGTTCGGTAACTGGGGACACTGGGGACACTGGGGGGGGACATTGGGGACACTAGGGGGACATGGGGGGACACTGGGGGGACACTGGGGGGACACTGGGGACACTGGGGGGACACTGGGGGGACACTGGTTGACACTGGGGACATTGGGGACACTGGGGGGACACTGGGGGGACACTGGGGGACACTGGGGGGGACACTGGGGACATTGGGGACAGTGGGGGGACACTGGGGACACTGGGGTGGACTGGGGGGACACTGGGACACACTGGGGGGTCACTGGGGACACTGGGGTGGACGGGGGGGACACTGGGCCCAGCTGATGTCCCTGTCCCCCCCCAGGGACAGACGCCCCGGCCGTGGTGAACTGTCTGCTCATCCTGGCACGGTCCCTGGACGCCAGGTGGGGACAGCGGTGACACCGCGGCCACGTGGCCGTGTGTCCATCCGTGTGTGTGTGTCTGTCACTGTGTCCCCAATGTCCCAGTGTCCCCAAGGTCCCCGTGTCCCCAGGACGGTGATGAAGTCGGGCCCCGAGATCGTCAAGGCCGGGCTGTGTCCCTGTGTCCCCAATGCCCTGGATGTCCCTGCTGTTCCCAATGTCCCCAATGTCCCTGCTGTCCCCAGTGTCCCCAATGTCCTGGATGTCCCTGCTGTCCCCAATGTCCCTGCTGTCCCCGATGTCCCCGATGTCCCCGTGTCCCCAGGACGGTGATGAAGTCGGGCCCCGAGATCGTCAAGGCCGGGCTGTGTCCATGTCCCTGTGTCCCTGATACCCCCGATGTCCCCAATGTCCTGAGTGTCCCCGATATCCCCGATGTCCTGGATGTCCCCGATGTCCCCAGTGTCCCCAATGTCCCCGGTGTCCCCGTGTCCCCAGGACGGTGATGAAGTCGGGCCCCGAGATCGTCAAGGCCGGGCTGCGCTCGTTCTTCGAGTCGGCGGCCGAGGACATGGAGAAGTTGGGGGAGCAGCTGCGGCTGGGCCGGGGGACCCCGACCCGCGCCCCCACCAAGGGCGTGGCCCAGAATGTCACCTACACCTCGGTGGCGCTGCTGCCCGTGCTCACCGCCCTCTTCGAGCACCTGGCACAGCACCAGTTCGGGGACGACGTCATCCGTGAGTGACCGGGGGACAGGGGACAGCCAGGGGGACAGGGGGACAGCTGGGGGAACAGGGGGACAGGGGGACAGAAGTGGGGACAGCAGGACAACAGGGGGACAGCAAGACAGTGGGGACAGCAGGGACAGAAGGACAGGAGGGACAGGGGGACAGCGAGGGGGACAGCGGGACAGGGGGACAGCAGGGCAGGGGGACAGCTGGGGGGACAGCGGGACAGGGGACAGCAGGGGGGACAGGGGGACAGGAGGGACGGGACAGCGAGGGGGACAGGGGGACAGCTGGGGGGACAGGGGGACAGGAGGACAGAAGTGGGGACAGGGGGACAGCAGGACAACAGGGGGACAGCAAGACAGTGGGGACAGCAGGGACAGAAGGACAGGAGGGACAGGGGACAGAGAGGGGGACAGGGGGACATGTTGGGGTCTGGCAACATGGTGGGGACAGGGGGCTTGGGGACACAAGGACGTGTTGGGGACGTGTTGGGGTGTGGGTGGGGAGGACACGGTGGGGACATGGTGGGGACAGGAGACGTGTCTGGGAGGGTCAGGGTCATAGGGACACAGTGGGGACACGGCGGGGGGACATGGGGACACGCTGGGGACACGCTGGGGCCAGCCAGGGCGGGGGGTGACACCGCTGTCCCCGCAGTGGACGACGTGCAGGTGTCCTGTTACCGCATCCTGTGCAGCATCTACAGCCTGGGCACCGCCCGCGGGCCCCTCGTGGACAGGTGGGGACCCCAAAATCCCCGGGGGGGGACCCCAAAACCTCGGGAGGGACCCCAAAAACCCCGGGGGAACCCCAAAACCCCCAACAGGGACCCTAAACTCTTGGGGGGACCCCAAAACCTCCAGCAGGGACCCCAAAACCTCAGAAGGGACCCCAAAACCTTGGTGGGGACCCCAAAAACCCCAGAAAGAGCCGGGGATTGGAATGGGCACACACATAAAACCATTTTGGGAGACCCCCCCCAAAATGTGTGAGGGGTTTGGGGCAGGGTCTGGGGGGTCCCTGGGTTAGGGGTGTCAAGGGGTGACGCCTGGATGTCCCCCGATGTCCCCAATGTCCCCTGGTGTCCCCGCAGGCAGCGGCCGGCCCTGGGCGAGTGCCTGGCCACAGCCATGGGGTGCCATGGGGTGCCATGGGGTGTCCATGGGGTGTCCATGGGGTGATGCCTGGATGTCCCCTGGTGTCCCCCGATGTCCCCAATGTCCCCTGGTGTCCCCGCAGGCAGCGGCCGGCCCTGGGCGAGTGCCTGGCCCGCCTGGCCGCCGCCATGCCCGTGGCCTTCCTGGAGCCGCAGCTGAACCACCTGAACCCCAGCTCCGTCTACAGCACCAAGAGCGCCCGCGAGCGCGCCCGTGCGTGTCACCTCTGTCACCCCAGTGTCACCTGTGTCACCTCTGTCACCCCGTGTCACCTGTGTGTCACCTGCGTGTCACCTCTGTCACCCCAGTGTCACCCCTGTGTCCTCCCACAGCCTCCTGCACCTCCCCACATCCCTACGTGTCACCTCTGGGTGTCCCCAACCCTGTCCCCATGTCACCCCCAGTGCTGGGTCTCCCCTCACGGGTCGAGGAGCTGTGTCCTGTCCCAGTATCCCCAACCCTGTCCCCGTGTCCCCAGTGCTGGGTCTCCCGTCACGGGTCGAGGAGCTGTGTCACCTCTGGGTGTCCCCAACCCTGTCCCCATGTCCCCCCCAGTGCTGGGTCTCCCCTCACAGGTCGAGGAGCTGTGCCCCCTCCCTTCGAGGTGTCCCCAACCCTGTCCCCGTGTCCCCAGTGCTGGGTCTCCCGTCACGGGTCGAGGAGCTGTGTCCCCTCAGGGTGTCCCCAACCCTGTCCCCATGTCCCCAGTGCTGGGTCTCCCCTCACGGGTCGAGGAGCTGTGTCCCCTCAGGGTGTCCCCAACCCTGTCCCCGTGTCCCCAGTGCTGGGTCTCCCCTCACGGGTCGAGGAGCTGTGCCCGGACCTGCCGGACCTGGAGCGGCTCATGGGTGACATCGGCGGCCTGGCGGACTCGGGGGCGCGCTACACGGAGATGCCACACGTCATCGAGGTGACGCTGCCCATGCTGTGCCACTACCTGCCCCGCTGGTGGGAGCGCGGCCCCGACGCCACCCCCCAGGGCCCCTGGGCCACCGACGTCACCGGCCACCACCTGAACGCGCTGCTGGGCCACATCCTGCGCATCGTGGTCAACAACCTGGGCATCGACGAGGCCTCCTGGATGAAGAGGCTGGCGGGTGAGGCTGCCCAGAGGGGCTGGCTGCGTCCTGCGGGGCATTCTAGGGGGTTCTGGTGGCCCCAGGGTGGTTCTGATGGCCCCGGGTGTGTCCTGCGGGTCATTCTAGGGGGTTCTGGTGGCCCCAGGGTGGTTCTGATGGCCCCGGGTGTGTCCTGCAGGTCATTCTAGGGGGTTCTGGTGGTCCCAGGGGTGTTCTGGTGGTCCCAGGGTGGTCCCATGGGTGTTCTGGTGGCCCCGGGGGTGTTCTGGTGGTCCCAGGGGTGTTCTGGTGGCCCCGGGGTTGTTCTGGTGGTCCCAGGGCTCACGGTGGCCGTTTTTGCCCCAGTGTACACGCAGCCCATCGTGAGCAAGGCGCAGCCAGAGCTGCCCCGGGGTGGTCCCAGCTGTGATTTGGTGGTCCCAGGGTGGTCCCAGGGGTGTTCTGGTGGTCCCAGGGATGTTCTGGTGGTCCCAGGGGTGTTCTGGTGATCCCAGGGGTGTTCTGGTGGCCCCGGGGTGGTCCCAGGGGTGTTCTGGTGGTCCCAGGGGTGTTCTGGTGATCCCAGGGTGGTCCCAGGGGTGTTCTGGTGGTCCCAGGGGTGTTCTGGTGGCCCCGGGGCTCACGGTGGCCGTTTCTGCCCCAGTGTTCGCCCAGCCCATCGTGAGCAAGGCGCGGCCCGAGCTGCTGCGCTCGCACTTCATCCCCACGCTGGGGCGGCTGCGGAAGCGCGCGGGGAAGGTGGTGGCCGAGGAGGAGCAGCTGCGGCTCGAGGGCAAGGCCGAGGCCGAGGACGCCGAGCTGCTGATCCGCGACGAGTTCTCCGTGCTCTGCCGCGACCTCTACGCGCTCTACCCGCTGCTCATCCGCTACGTGGACAACAGCCGGTGAGGACAGGGGGCACACGGGGCTGGGGACACTGCCACAGGGGCTGGGGACATGGCCAGGGCCTGGGGACACTGCCATGAGGGGCTGCTCTACCCGCTGCTCATCCGCTACGTGGACAACAGCCGGTGAGGACGGGCTGGGGACAGGGCCACAGGGGGCTGGGGACACTGTCACAGGGGCTGGGGACACTGCCAGGGGCTGGGGACAGTGCCAGGGGGCTGGGGACATGGCCAGGGGGCTGGGGACAGTGCCATGGGGGGCTGCTCTACCCGCTGCTCATCCGCTACGTGGACAACAGCCGGTGAGGACAGGGAGCACACAGGGCTGGGGACACTGTCAGGGGGCTGGGGACATGGCCAGGGCCTGGGGACACTGCCATGGGGGGCTGCTCTACCCGCTGCTCATCCGCTACGTGGACAACAGCCGGTGAGGACGGGCTGGGGACAGGGCCACAGGGGGCTGGGGACACTGCCAGGGGCTGGGGACACTGCCACAGGGGGCTGGGGACAATGCCGGGGGGCTGGGGACAGTGCCACGTGGCTGGGGACAGTGCCACAAGGTGCTGCTCTACCTGCTGCTCATCCGCTACATGGACAACAGCCGGTGAGGACAGGGGGCACACGGGGCTGGGGACACTGCCAGGGCCTGGGGACAGTGCCACGGGGCTGGGGACAGTGCCAGGGGGCTGGGGACATGGCTGGGGTCAGCCAGCCATGGTGGGGCTGGGGACACGGCCAGGGGAGTCAGCTGTGGTGGCCTTGGGGACACAGCCATGGTGGCCTTGGGGACACGACTGTGGTGACCCCAACCGTGGTGGCCTTGGGAACCCAACCCCAGTGGCCACAGGGACCAAACACCGGGGGAATCGTTAATGGTGGCCATAGGGGTGGTGGCCCCCCGGTGACATCCCGGTGACCCCCGGTGACATCCCCGTGTCCCCGCAGGGCCAAGTGGCTGACGGAGCCCAACGAGGACGCGGAGGAGCTGTTCCGCATGGTGGGCGAGGTCTTCATCTACTGGTCCAAGTCTCACGTGAGTGGGGGTCCAGGGGGCACCCAGGGGACCTTTGGGGGGGTCCCAGGTGGCCTTCTGGGGGTCCCTGACCCCCTCTCCGTGCCCCCCCACCCCAGAACTTCAAGCGTGAGGAGCAGAACTTCGTGGTGCAGAACGAGATCAACAACATGTCCTTCCTGACGGCCGACAGCAAGAGCAAGATGGCCAAGGTGGGCTGGGGTCCCCAAAATGCCCCGACCCCCGCCAGGACCCCCTGCCCGCCCGACCCCCCCCGGGCTGCATCCCACCCGACCCCCCCAGAGCCCTGGAACCACCCCAAACCCGCCTGAGACCCCTGACTCACCCCAAATCCCCACCTGAGACCCCTGATTCACCCCAAAATCCCACCTGAGACCCCTGACTCACCCCAAATTCCACCTTGGAGCCCTGATTCACCCAGAATCCCACCTGAGACCCCTGATTCACCCCAAATCCCACCTGAGACCCCTGATTCACCCCAAAATCCCACCCAAGACCTGATTCACCCCAAATCCCACCTGAGACCCCTGATTCACCCCAGAATCCTGCCTCAGGTCCCTAATTCACCCCAAAACTCATCTTGCACCCCTAATTCTCCCCAATACCCACCTGGTGTGCCCCAAAACCCCAACCCTGGGTGTTCCCACCCCACCCAACCCCCTGGTGCCCCCCCCATTCCCCCCCCTGCTGCCCCCCAGCCCCGTTCCCACCCCAAATCCCCATCCCAGGTGGAAAACAACGCTGTCCCTGTGTCCCTAACGGTGTCCCAGTGTCCCCAGCACTGTCCCCAGTGCTGTCCCCGTGTCCCTAACGGTGTCCCAGTGTCCCCAACGCTGTCCCCAGCACTGTCCCCATGTCCCTAATGGTGTCCCCAGCCCTGTCCCCGTGTCCCTAACGGTGTCCCAGTGTCCCCAACACTGTCCCCAGCACTGTCCCCGTGTCCCTAACAGTGTCCCAGTGTCCCCAACACTGTCCCCAGCGCTGTCCCCATGTCCCCAGCGCTGTCCCCGTGTCCCTAACGGTGTCCCAGTGTCCCCAACACTGTCCCCAGCGCTGTCCCCGTGTCCCTAACGGTGTCCCAGTGTCCCTAACTCTCTCTCTTCTCTCCCCCTCGGCTGCGGGTGCTGCTCCCAGTCTGGAGATGGACAGGTTAGCGGGGAGGGGGCTGGGGGGGCACAGGGGTCACCCCCAGGACCCCTCGGTGGGGTCACCACGGCTGGGACCCCCAAAACTCCTGCAGGGTCCTGTTCTGTGGGGTCACCACGGCTGGGACCCCCAAAACTCCTGCAGGGTCCTGTTCTGTGGGGTCACCACGGCTGGGACCCCCAAAACTCCTGCAGGGTCCTGTTCTGTGGGGTCACCACGGCTGGGACCCCCAAAACTCCTGCAGGGTCCTGTTCTGTGGGGTCACCACAGCTGGGACCCACCAGGACCCCTCTGTGGGGTGACCTTGGCTGGGAACCCCCATGTCCTGATGTCCTTATGGGGTTACTCCTGTCCCCCTGGTTATGGGGTCACTGCTGACCCTGTGTCCCTGTCCCCATGGTGTCCCTGCAGGGGGGTGGCTCGGAGCAGGAGCTGACACCGTGGTTATGGGGTCCCTGCTGACCCCGTGTCCCTGTCCCCACGGTGTCCCTGCAGGGGGGTGGCTCGGAGCAGGAGCTGACACCGTGGTTATGGGGTCCCCGCTGACCCCGTGTCCCTGTCCCTGTCCCCACGGTGTCCCTGCAGGGGGGTGGCTCGGAGCAGGAGCTGAGTCCCCTGTCCCTGCTGACCCCGTGTCCCTGTCCTTGTCCCCATGGTGTCCCTGCAGGGGGGTGGCTCGGAGCAGGAGCGCTCCAAGAAGCGGCGCCGCGGGGACAGGTACTCGGTGCACACCTCGCTCATCGTGGCCACGCTGAAGAAGATGCTGCCCATCGGCCTCAACATGTGCTCGCCCGCCGACCAGGAGCTGATCGCGCTGGCCAAGGGCCGCTACGCCCTGGTGCGTGCCCGGGGACACCTGGGGACACCCACAGATGTCCCCTGGGTTTAGGGACAAAGCCCTGGGTTGGGGACACGGCGCTGGCCAAGGGCTGCTACGCCCTGGTGCGTGCCTGGGGACACCTGGGGACACCTGGCACGCACCTGGGACCCCCCAGAAACACCCCTGGGACCCACAAGTGTCCCCTGGGTTTAGGGACAAAGCCCTGGGTTGGGGACACGGCGCTGGCCAAGGGTGGTCACTGCGCCCTGGTGCGTGCCCGGGGACACCTGGGGACACCTGGCACGCACCTGGGGACACCCACAGATGTCCCCTGGGTTTAGGGACAAAGCCCTGGGTTGGGGACACGGCGCTGGCCAAGGGTGGCCACTGCGCCCTGGTGCGTGGCTGGGGACAGCTCGGGGACAAACCCAGGGTTTGGGGACAGCCCCAAGGGTTTGGGGGCCCTTGCTGAGGTGTCCCCTGTGTCCCCCCCTGCAGAAGGACACGGACGAGGAGGTTCGGGAGTTCCTGCACAACAACCTGCACCTGCAGGACAAGGTGAGCTGGCATGGTCCCTGTGTCACCGTGTCCCCAGTGTCACCATGTCCCTAGTGTCACTGTGTCCCCTGTGTCACTGTATTGCCAGTGTCACTGTGTCCCCAGTGCTGATGTCGCAAATGCTGTCCCCCGGTGCAGAACACGGGCTCAGCACACTGGCAGATGGCCCTGGTGCTGATGTCCCCAATGTCCCCAATGTCCCCAGGTGGAGAACACGGGCTCGGCGCGGTGGCAGACGGCCCCGGTGCTGTCCCCAGTCAATGTCCCCAATGTCCCCAGGTGGAGAACACGGGCTCGGCGCGGTGGCAGATGGCCCCAGTGCTGTCCCCAGTCAATGTCCCCAATGTCCCCAGGTGGAGAACACGGGCTCGGCGCGGTGGCAGATGGCCCCGGTGCTGTCCCCAGTCAATGTCCCCAATGTCCCCAGGTGGAGAACACGGGCTCGGCGCGGTGGCAGATGGCCCCGGTGCTGATGTCCCCAATGTCCCCAATGTCCCCAGGTGGAGAACACGGGCTCGGCGCGGTGGCAGATGGCCCCGGTGCTGATGTCCCCAATGTCCCCAATGTCCCCAGGTGGAGAACACGGGCTCGGCGCGGTGGCAGATGGCCCCGGTGCTGTCCCCAGTCAATGTCCCCAATGTCCCCAGGTGGAGAACACGGGCTCGGCGCGGTGGCAGATGGCCCCGGTGCTGTCCCCAGTCAATGTCCCCAATGTCCCCAGGTGGAGAACACGGGCTCGGCGCGGTGGCAGATGGCCCTGGTGCGCCAGGCGGGGCGGGACGAGGACCCCGACAGCCCCGAGCAGGTCGTGCGCAGGGTGCAGGAGGTGTCGGCCGTGCTCTACCACCTGGAGCAGGTGCGGGGCTGGGGGTTTTGGGGGGGTTCAGGGGGGGTTTGGGGACCCCAGGTGACCCCAGGTGACTGCGGGTGACCCCCCCTGCAGACGGAGCACCCCCACAAGCCCAAGGTGGCCGTGTGGCACAAGCTGGGGGTGCTCTGTGCCCTTTGGGTGCTCTGCGGGTGCCCTGAGGGGTCCCAGGGGGTTCGGGGGTGCCCAGGGGGTTTTGGGGGTGCCCAGGTGACCCCAGGTGACCGCGGGTGTCCCCCCCTGCAGACAGAGCACCCCTACAAGTCCAAGAAGGCCGTGTGGCACAAGCTGCTGTCCAAGCAGCGCCGCCGCGCCGTCGTCGCCTGCTTCCGCATGACCCCCCTGTACAACCTGCCCAGGTGGGCACGGGGGCACGGGGGGCACTGGGGGCACTGGGGGGCACTGGGAGGCACTGGGAGGCACTGGGGGGGTACTGGGGGCACTGGGGGACATTGAGGCGGCACTGATGGGGCACTGGGAGGCACTGGGAGGGCACTGGGGGCACTGGGGGGCACTGGGGGGGTACTGGGGGGCACTGGGGGGCACTGGGAGTGGGGATGGGCACCCTGAGAACCCCTCAGGGCAACTGGGAATGTCCTTGGAGGTGTTTCAGCCCCGCTGGGTGACACCTGGCACCCCCTGGGTGACACCTGGGACTCTCTAGGTGACACCTGGTAGCCTTGGGTGACACCCGGCACCCCCTGGGTGACACCCGGCACTCCCTGGGTGACACCAGGGACCCCCTGGGTGATACCTGAGACCCCATGGGTGACACCGGGGACCCCCTGGGTGACACCTGGCACTCCCTGGGTGACACCGGGGACCCCCAGGGTGATACCTGAGACCCCGTGGGTGACACCTGGCCCCCCCCGGGTGGCACCTGGGAGCCGTGGGGGACGGGTGGCCCCCGGGCGGGCGCAGGTGACAGCCGTGTCCCCAGGCACCGGGCCTGTAACATGTTCCTCGAGTCCTACCGGCTCTCGTGGCTGGCCCGGGAGCAGCCGCCCTTCGAGGACCGCATGATCGACGACCTCTCGGTGAGAGCCAGCCTGGGGACACGTTTGGGGACATCCCTGGGGCTTGGGGACATCCCCAGGGGGTTTGGGGACATCCTTTGGGGTTTGGGGACATCCCCAGGGGGTTTGGAGACACCCTAAGACCCGCTTGACCCAGGGTTTGGGGATATCCTTTGGGGGTTTGGGGACATCCTGGAGCTTGGGGACATCGCTGAGGGATTTGAGGACAACCCCCAGGGTCTGGGGACACCTATCGGGGTTTGGGGACACTTATTGGGGTTTGGGGACACCTGTTGGGGTTTGGGGACACTGTTGGGGTCTGGGGACACCCCGAGGCCCCCCTGACGGGGGTCTGGGGACACTGTTGGGGTTTGGGGACACCTGTTGGGGTTTGGGGACACCTTTGAGGTTTGGGGACACCCCGAGGCCCCTCTGACGGGGGTCTGGGGACACTGTTGGGGTTTGGGGACACCCCGAAGCCCCTCTGACGGGGGTCTGGGGACACTGCTGGGGTTTGGGGACACCTGTTGGGGTTTGGGGTCACCTATCAGGGTTTGGGGACACTGCTGGGGTTTGGGGACACCCCGAGGCCCCCCTGACGGGGATTTTGGGGTTTCTGGGCGCAGAAGTCGGGGCGGGAGGAGGAGGAGGAGGAGGAAGAGGCGGAGGCGCGGCCGGACCCGCTGCACCAGCTGATCCTGCACTTCAGCCGCACCGCCCTGACCGAGCAGAGGTGACCCCAACCCGGGGGCACCCCAAAACCCGGGGCACCCCAAACCCCCGGGGGGACCCCGAATCCCCGGGGGGACCCCAAATCACACCAGAGCTGGGATCCAGAAACCCCAAACTCCTGCGGGGACCCCAAATCCCTGAGGGCACCCCAAATCCTTGGGGGGACCCCGAATCCCCGGAGGGACCCCAAATCCCGGGGGGACCCCAAATCCCACCGTGGGCACCCCAAATCCCGGGGTGGCCCCTCAGGCTGGGGGGAGCTCACACCCCCCGGGCTCACCTGGGGCCACCTGGGTCCCCTTTTGGGGGGTCCGGGGTGTCCCCCCCGTCCCCAACCCGTGTCCCCCTCCCCGCACCTGCAGCCACCTGGAGCAGGATCACCTGTACATGGCCTACGCCGGGATCATGGCCAAGGTGGGGCACCCCAAAACCGGGGCACCCCAAAAGCGGGGGGACCCCAAGGGCTGAGGGCTCGGGGGTTGGGGGTCCCCGAGGTCCATTTGGGGGTGGAGGGGCTGGGATTGGGGTGGGGTCTCAGGGGGATTTTGGGGGGAACCAGAGATGGGGAGGGTCCCTGGGGTTGGGGGGGGTCCCCAAAGTTTGAGGGGTCACGAGGGAGTTTGGGGTTCCCAAAGTTTGGGGGGTCTCAGGGGGATTTGGAGGCCCCCCAGGATTTTGGGGTATCACAGGGATTTTGGGGGGTTCACAGGAGCTGGGGGGGGGTTCAGGGATTGGGGGGAGGGGTTTTGGTGGTCCCCAGTGATTTTGGGGTGCCCCAGGTTGTTTTTAGGGGGGGGTCCTAATTTGGGGACTCCCCCCCCATTCCCCCAGAGCTGCCACATAGAGGAGGGGGAAGAGGAGGAGAAGGAGGAAGAGGAGAAGGAGGAGGAAGAAGCCGAGGATTCGTTTGAGGTGGGGAGGGGACCCCAAAACCCCTGATCCCCCTGACCCCTGTGGTGACCCCTGCGGTGACCCCTGTGACCCCCCCAGTGTCCCCAATGTCCCCTATGACCCTCCCAATGTCCCCAATGTCCCCATGTCCCCAGGAGAAGGAGATGGAGAAGCAGAAGCTGCTGTGACCCCAATGTCCCCGGTGACCCCCTGACCCCCCAATGTCCCCTGTGACCCCCAATGTCCCCAATGTCCCTGGTGACCCCCCTGTGACCCCAATGTCCCCGTGTCCCCAGGAGAAGGAGATGGAGAAGCAGAAGCTGCTGTGACCCCAATGTCCCCGGTGACCCCCCGACCCCTGTGAACCCCAATGTCCCCAATGTCCCCGGTGACCCCCTGACCCCTGTGAACCCCCAGTGTCCCCAATGTCCCTGGTGACCCCCCTGTGACCCCAATGTCCCCGTGTCCCCAGGAGAAGGAGATGGAGAAGCAGAAGCTGCTGTCGCAGCAGGCCCGGCTGCACACGCGGGGGGCGGCCGAGATGGTGCTGCAGATGATCAGCGCCTGCAAGGGTGAGTGACCCCGAGTGACCACGAGTGACCCCGAGTGACCGCTGAGTGACCCTCTGGTGACCCCACGGTGGCCCCGGGTGGCCCCTGCTGTCCCCAGGTGAGCGGGGGGCCATGGTCTCCTCCACCCTCAAGCTGGGCATCTCCATCCTCAACGGGGGCAACGCGGACGTGCAGCAGGTGCGCCACCCCACCTGTCCCCCCGTGTGTCCCCCGTGTCCCCCATCTGCCCCCCTGTGTCCTCAATGTCCCCAATGTCCCCACCTGCCCCTCACCTGTCTCATCTGTCTCCCCTGTCCCCCCATGTCCCCACCTGTCCCCCCATGTCCCCACTTGTCTCCCCTGTCCCCACCTGTCCCGAGCCTCCCCACCTGTCCCCCAGTGTCCCCAGTGTCCCCAATGTCCCCTGCTGTCCCCAATGTCCCCTGCTGTCCCGGTGTCCCCACAGAAGATGCTGGAGTACCTCAAGTCCAAGCGCGAGGTCGGCTTCTTCCAGAGCGTGCAGGCGCTGATGCAGACCTGCAGGTACGGCAGCGGGGGACCCCCGGGGAACTGGGGACCCCCGTGGGAGTTGGGGACCCCCAGGAAACTGGGGACCCCCAGTGGGAGTTGGGGACCCCCAGGAAACTGGGGACCCCCCGCAGGAATTGGGGGAATTGGGGTCACTTCAGAGAAACTGGGGACCCCCAGTGGGAATTGGGGTCACCCGTGGGAATTGGGGTCACTCCGGGGGAATTGGGGACCCCCAGTGGGAATTGGGGACCCCAGTTAGAATTGGGGTCACCCCACTGGAATTGGGGTCACTTCAGAGAAACTGGGGACCCCCCAGTGGGAATTGGGGACCCCCAGAGCAGGTGGACCCCCCGGGCGGGGCTGTGCTGGTTTTGGGGTCCCCCTGAGCCCCGTTTTCGGGGTGTCCCCCCCCTGCAGCGTCCTGGACCTGAACGCCTTCGAGCGGCAGAACAAGGCCGAGGGGCTGGGCATGGTCACCGAGGAGGGCACCAGTGAGTGGGGGGCCGGGACCCCCAGAGGGACCCCCCGGGACCCCCGGAGGGGCGGGGCAGGCTGGGACTGAGGGGGGGGTCCCCCGTTCTGCACCCCAAAACCCCCGCGCTGCTCTGCCCCAAGCCCCTGCTGAGATGTGGCTCCCTGACCCTAAAACACCCCCAACCCCAATGCCCCCCACCCCTAATGCCCCCCAATTCCGCCCCTAATGCCCCCCTACCCCTAATGCTCCCCAAATCCTCCCCTAATGCCCCCAAACCCCAATGCCCCCCACCCCTAATGCCCCCCAATTCCGCCCCTAATTCCTCCAAACCCCAATGCCTCCCCACCCCTAATGCCCCCCAAACCCTAATTCCTCCCAAATCCTCCCCTAATGCCCCAAACCCCAATGCCCCCCACCCCTAATGCCCCCCAATTCCGCCCCTAATTCCCCCAAACCCCAATGCCCCCACAGCCCTAATGTCCCCCAAATCCTCCCCTAATGCCCCAAACCCCAATGCCCCCCCCCACCCCCAGTTCCCCCCTTTGTTTGTCATCCCCCCAAACCCTAAATCCCCCCTGGATCCCTAAATCCCCCAACCCTAATTCCCCCCACCCCAAATCTTTCCCTGAATCCCGAATTTCCACCTGGATCCCCAAATTTCCCCCCTGGATCCCCAAATCCCCCAAACCCTAATTCCCCCCACCCCAAATCTTTCCCTGCACCCCCAGTTTCCCCCCGGTGCCCCCCAAAACCCCAGTCCCCCCCCGCTCACTGTCTCTTCTCTCCCCCCGGCTCCGCTGGCAGTCATCAGCCGGGAGAACGGTAAATATGGGGCGGGAACAGGGGGGCTATAGGGCCGCAGGGCTGCGGGGGCTATGGGGCTGGGGGGCTGTGGGGTGGGTTATAGGGCTGGGGGGCTGGGGGGTGGGTTATGGGGCTGGGGGGGGCTGTGGGGTGGGTTATAGGGCTGGGGGGGGCTGTGGGGTGGGTTATAGGGCTGTGCAGGGTTACAGGGTTCAGGGGGGCTGTCGGGTGGGTTATAGGGCTGTGCAGGGTTATAGGGCTGTAGGGCTATGGGGTGGGTTATAGGGCTGGGGGGGGCTGTGGGGTGGGTTATAGGGCTATGGGGGGCTATGGGGTGGGTTATAGGGCTGTGCAGGGTTACAGGGTTCAGGGGGGCTGTGGGGTGGGTTATGGGGCTGGGGGGCAGTGGGGTGGGTTGTAGGGCTGGGGGGCTATTATAGGGTCTAGGGAGCTGTGGGGGATATGGGGCATTTGGGTCTGGGGGCTATAGGGGATTTTTGGGGGATTTGCGTCTGGGGCTATAGGGGATTAATGGGGGATTTGGGGCTGGGGGCTATAGGGCATTATCAGGGAAGAGGGGATTTGGGTCTGGGGTCTCTGGGTGCTCTCAGGGGCTGTAGGGGGACAGGGTTGGGGTCCCTGAAGGCTCCGTGGGGCTGGGGGGGGACAGGAGGAGGGTGGCCTGTCACCGTGTCCCTGCTTGTCCCCTGCGTGTCCCCTCCCTGCTAACCCCCCCGCCATCCCGATGTCACCCTGCTTGTCCCCGTGCCACCCCAGCATGTCCCTGTGCCACCCTGATGTCCCCCATGGTGCCCTCATGCCACCCCGCTTGTCCCCGTGCCACTCTCTGGTGTCCTGGTGCCATCTCGGGGTGTCCCCGTGCCACTCTCTGGTGTCCCTGTCATGCCAGGGTGTCCCTGTGCCACTCTCTGGTGTCCTGGTGCCATCTCAATGTGTCCCTGTCACGCCAGAGTGTCCCCGTGCCACCTCAGATTGTCCCCGTGCCACTCTCTGGTGTCCCTGTGCCACTCTATGGTGTCACCGTGCCACCCTGGGGTGTCCTTGTGCCCCTCAGATTGTCCCCGTGCCACTCTCTGGTGTCCCTGTGCGATCTCAGGGTGTCCCTGTGCCACCTCAGATTGTCCCCGTGCCACTCTCTGGTGTCCCTGTCACGCCAGGGTGTCCCCGTGCCACTGGGGCGTGTCCCCGTGCCACTGGGGCGTGTCCCCGTGCCCCCCGGTGACCCCGCTGTCCCCGTGTCCCCCCCGTGTCCCCCCAGGGGAGAAGGTGATGTCGGACGATGAATTCACCCAGGACCTGTTCCGGCTGCTGCAGCTGCTCTGCGAGGGCCACAACAACGGTGGGGACACCTGGGGACACACCTGGGGACACCTGGGGACACGAGGGGACCCGGCTCGGGGGGCTCTGTGTGGGGAGGAGGGGGCTCAGGGGTCCCTGGGGCAGGAGGGGCCGGGAAGAGGGCGGTGACTCAGGGAGGGGGGGATACAGGGGGACACAGGGGGACAGGAGGGGACCCAGGTGACACCGAGGTGACCCCGGGGTGTCCCTGTCCTCCCAGACTTCCAGAACTACCTGCGGACGCAGACGGGGAACACGACCACCATCAACATCATCATCTGCACCGTGGACTACCTGCTGCGCCTGCAGGTGACACACACCCGGCCCAGTGTCCCCGGGAGCCACCCCTGACCGCCCCCAGCCCCGTGTCCCTGTCCCCTCACTGTCCCCGATGTCCCCAGGAGTCCATCAGTGACTTCTACTGGTACTACTCGGGCAAGGACGTCATCGACGAGCAGGGCAAGAGGAACTTCTCCAAGGCCATGGCCGTGGCCAAGCAGGTGTTCAACAGCCTCACCGAGTACATCCAGGTGAGACCCCCTGGGACCCCCAAACCCACCTGGGACCCCCCCCAAACCCAACTGAAACCCCCAAACCCACCTGGGACCCCCAAATCCCCATGGCCAAGCAGGTGCTCAACAGCCTCACCGAGTACATCCAGGTGAGACCCCCTGGGACCCCCAAACCCACCTGGGACCCCCCAAACCCACCTGAGATCCCCCAAACCCAACTGAAACCCCCCCCAAACCCACCTGAGATCCCCCAAACCCACCTGAGACCCCCAAATCCCCATGGCCAAGCAGGTGCTCAACAGCCTCACTGAGTACATCCAGGTGAGACCCCCCCCCCCAAACCCACCTGGGACCCCCCAAACCCACCTGGGACTCCCAAACCCACCTGAGACCCCCAAACCCACCTGAGACCCCCCCAAACTTCACCAGGGTCCCCCTGAACCCCTCCCCCAAATCCCCACGGCCGTGGCCAAGCAGGTGCTCAACAGCCTCACCGAGTACATCCAGGTGGGGTCCCTGAGGACACCTGGAACCCCCAAACCCCCCCAGTGCCCCCGGGGGCTCTGGGGGTCCCTGCCAGCGTCCCGCTGTCCCCCAGGGCCCCTGTACTGGGAACCAGCAGAGCCTGGCCCACAGCCGCCTCTGGGACGCCGTCGTCGGCTTCCTGCACGTCTTCGCACACATGATGAAGAAGCTGGCCCAGGTGGGCACTGGGATGGCACTGGGTGGGCACTGGGTGGGCACTGGGCTGGCACTGGGATGGCACTGGGGTGGCACTGGGTGGGCACTGGGATGGCACTGGGATGGCACTGGGTGGGCACTGGGATGTACTGGGATGTACTGGGATGTACTGGGAGGTAACTGGGAGCTCTGGTGCGCAGGACTCGTCCCAGCTGGGGCTGCTGAAGGAGCTGCTGGACCTGCAGAAGGACATGGTGGTGATGCTGCTGTCCCTGCTCGAAGGTACCTGGGGACAGTCACCTGGGATCCCTTGTGCCACCTGGGGTGTCCCCAAGTTCCCCAGGGTGTCCCTTGACCAACCAGCGTCCCCTTATCCTAGGATGTCCCTTGACTACTCAGGTGTCCCCTGATCCCAGGATGTCCCCTGACCACCCAGGTGTCCCCTGACTACCCAAGGTGTCCCCTGATCCCAGGTGTCCCCTGATCTCAAGTGTCCCCTGATCCCAGGTGTCCCCTGATCTCAGGTATCCCCTGACCACCCAGGTGTCCCCTGACCACGCCGGTGTCCCCAGGCCCTCCAGGCCATCCCTGGTGGCCGCCGGCAGAGCGGTGACAGCGCCGTGTCCCCGCAGGGAACGTGGTGAACGGCACGATCGCCCGGCAGATGGTGGACATGCTGGTGGAGTCCTCCAGCAACGTCACCATGATCCTCAAGTTCTTCGACATGTTCCTGAAGCTGCGCGACATCGTCTCGTCCGACGCCTTCCGCCACTTCGTCACCGACCCGCGCGGGCTCATCTCCAAGAAGGACTTCCAGAAGGCCATGGACAGCCAGAAGCAGTACGAGCCCGACGAGATCCAGTTCCTGCTCTCCTGCTCCGAGGCCGACGAGAACGAGATGATCGACGTGGAGAGCTTCGCCCAGCGCTTCCAGGAGCCGGCGCGCGACATCGGCTTCAACGTGGCCGTGCTGCTGACCAACCTGTCGGAGCACGTGCCGCACGACCAGCGCCTCAAGACCTTCCTGGAGCAGGCCGAGAGCATCCTGGATTATTTCCGGCCCTTCCTGGGCCGCATCGAGATCATGGGGGCGGCGCGGCGCATCGAGCGCATCTACTTTGAGATCAGCGGCGCCAACAAGGCGCAGTGGGAGATGCCGCAGGTCAAGGAGTCCAAGCGCCAGTTCATCTTCGACGTGGTCAACGAGGGCGGCGAGGCCGAGAAGATGGAGCTCTTCGTCAACTTCTGCGAGGACACCATCTTCGAGATGCAGATCGCCTCGCGCATCTCCGAGGAGGAGGCGCCGCGCGACGAGGAGGAGGAGGAGGACGAGGACAGGGAGGAAGAGGAGCCGGCCGAGGCGCCGGCGCCGGCGCTGCCGGGTTTCGGGGCGCTGCGGCGGCTGCTGGGCTCGCCCCACACGTGGCGCCGCAGGATCAGGAGGCTGCGCAAGAAGTCGGGGCGCGAGCTGGCGTGGGAGGCGGGCGTGGGCGCGGGGCGCGTGGCGCTGGGGGGCGTGCTGGGGGGGCTGGGGGGTGCTGGGGGCCGTGGGGCGCCTGGCCTGGAGCTCGCTCTTCGGCGGGGGGCTGGTGGAGGGGGCGCAGCGCCTGGGGGTCATCGAGGTGCTGGGCTCCATGCCCGACCCCACCCAGGACGCCGTGGGCGGCGGCGAGGCCGGGGCGGGGGACGAGGGGGGACCCCCGGAGCCGGAGCAGCCCCCCGAGGCGCAGCTGGAGGCGCCGCCGGCCGAGGAGGAGGAGGAGGAGGAGGAGCGGCGGGAGGTGAAGGCGGTGCCGGCGGGGCCGGGGGCGCGCAAGGACCCCCATTTCAGGCTGGCGGCTCCCGACGCCCCCGGCGGGCTCGGGGATATCGGGGAGCCCCCCGGGGCTGAGCCTCCCACGCCCGAGGGGACCCCCATCCTGCGCAGGAAGATCGGGGTAAGGGGGGAAAGGGGAATTTGGGGGTTCCAGTGACATTTTGGGGGGTTTTGGGAGTTCCAGCGGCGCTCTGGGGGTCACTAGGGTGGATTTTGGGGGTTCCAGTGGCGCTCTGGGGGTCCCTGGGGAATTTTGGGGGTTCCAGTGGCGCTTTGGGGGTCCCAGGGGGGATTTTGGGGGTTCCAGTGGCACTTCGGGGGTCCCTGGGGGGGATTTTAGGGGTTTTGAGTGGGGGAGGACCCCAGGGGTCACTGCCAAGGGTGGGACATGGGGAGATTTTGGGGGTCCCTATGGCGGTTCCTGCTGGGCGGGGTTTTGGGGGACCCTGGGGGGAGATTCCGGGGGTCCCTTTGAGGGGGGGTGGGACACAGTGGAGGGTCCCCAAAGCCCCGATTCCAACCCCCTCCATGGCCCTGCCCGGCCTCAGGGGGATTTTGGGGGGTCTCGGGGGGGGATGTGCCCCCCCATCCCCCCCCCTCCGACCCCCCCGCCCCCCCCAGGAGATGGCGGAGCAGGTGGGGGAGGGGCAGAAGGAAGAGGAGCCCCCGGCCGAGACCGAGAAAGCCGAGTAAGGACCGGGGACGGGAATTTGGGGAGGGGTCCCTGCCCCGCCGGGGGCCGTGGCCCGCTCGGGGGGTGTCCCCGAGCCCCCCAGGCACAGCCGCTGTCCCCCCCGAGCAGCACGGAGAACGGGGAGAAGGGCGGGGGTCCCGAGGGGCCCGAGGAGGGGCCGGAGCCCCGCGCCCCCCCGAAGCGGCGCAAGTCGGTGCCCCGGGAGCGCCGGGAGCCCCCGGCCGAGGGCGGCTTCGACTTCTGGGGAGAGCTGGAGGTGCAGAGGGTCAAGTTCCTGGTAAGGGGGGGCCGGGGGGTGGGTTTGGGGGTGCCGCCAGGGGATTTGGGGCGTCGCTGGACTGGTTGGTTCCCCTCCCCCAGAATTACCTGTCGAGGAACTTCTACAACCTGCGGTTCCTGGCGCTGTTCTTGGCCTTCGCCATCAACTTCATCCTCCTCTTCTACAAGGTGGGGGGCATTTGGGGGCGATTTGGGGGGTCCTGGGTCCCCACAGAGCTGCTGAGACGAGGTGGGGACACCCCAGAGCCCGGGACTCCATCGGGGCTGGGGGTGGGGATGAAGGAGGGGGTTTGGGGACACTTTGGTGGCTCCCAGACTCTGGTACCCCGTTTTGGGCGGTCCCCAGACCCTTTTGTCCCCATGGGGGGTGTTTGGGGACACTTTGGGGGCCCTCAGACCCCGATACCCCATTGTTGGGGGGTCCCCAGAGCCCCATGTCCCCATAGAGGGGTGATTGGACTCCCCATGTCCCACCTGAGGGGGTTTGGGGACACTTTGGGGGCCCTCAAACCCCGGTACTTCATTGTGGGGTGGTCCCCAGAGCCCCATGTCCCCATACAGGGGGTCCCCAGCCCCTTTTGTCCCCACAGGGGGTGTCCCCAGCCCCTTTTGTCCCCACGGTGGGGGGTTGAACTCCCCGTGTCCCTGTTGGGGGGTCCCTCACCCGTCCCTGTCCCTGTCCCTGTCCCCGCAGGTGTCCGAGCACCCCCCGGGCGCTCCGGAGGAGCCCGAGGGCTCGGGGGTGGCCCCCGAGGAGGACGGGGGCGTCCCGGGGGGCGCGGAGGCGCCGGGGGGGGTCCCGGAGGAGCCCGAGGTTTATTATTTCCTGGAGGAGAGCACGGGCTACATGGGCCCGGCGCTGCGGGGGCTGGCGCTGGCCCACACGCTGGTGGCCTTCCTGTGCATCATCGGCTACAACTGCCTCAAGGTGACCCCCGCGTGTCCCCACAGCCCTGTGTGTGTCCCCAAACCTCTGTATCCCCAGACCTCTGTGTGTCCCCAAAGCCCTGTGTGTGTCCCCAAATCTCTGTGTGTGTCCCCAAACCCGTGTCCAAAATCCCTTTGTGTGTCCCCAAATCCCTGTGCGTGTCCCCAAACCTCTGTGTGTCCCCAAATCTCTCTGCGTGTCCCCAAATCTGTGTGTGTGTCCCCAAAGCCCTGTGTCCCCAAATCTGTGTGTGTCCCCAAATCCCCATGTGTGTCCCCAAACCTCTGTGTGTGTCCCTAAATCCCTGTGTGTGTCCCCAAAGCCCCGTGTGTCCCCAAATCTGTGTCCCCCCAACCCCGTGTCCAAAATCCCTGTGTCCCCCAAATCCCTGTGTGTCCCCAAATCTGTGTGTCCCCAAATCTCTCTGTGTGTCCCCCCCTGTCCTCTCTGACCCCCCTGTGAACCCCCTGGTGTCCCCAGTGTCCCCTGTGACCCCCCCCGGTGTCCCCAGATCCCGCTGGTGATCTTCAAGCGGGAGAAGGAGGTGGCGCGGCGCCTCGAGTTCTCGGGGCTCTACTGTCACCACCCCGTGTCCCTGGTGTCCCCAGTGTCCCCAATGTCCCCTGTGACCCCCCCAGTGTCCCCCGTGACCCCCCCGGTGTCCCCAATGTCCCCAGATCCCGCTGGTGATCTTCAAGCGGGAGAAGGAGGTGGCGCGGCGCCTCGAGTTCTCGGGGCTCTACTGTCACCACCCTGTGTCCCTGGTGTCCCTGGTGTCCCCGGTGTCCCTGGTGACCCCCCCGGTGTCCCCAATGTCCCCAGATCCCTCTGGTGATCTTCAAGCGGGAGAAGGAGGTGGCGCGGCGCCTCGAGTTCTCGGGGCTCTACATCACCGAGCAGCCGCCCGACGACGACGTCAAGGGACAGTGGGACCGCCTGGTGCTCAACGCCCAGTACGGCACTGGGGACACTGGGGACACTGGGGGGCACTGAGAGGGCACTAGAAGGGACTGGGAGGGCACTGGGGACACTGGGGGGCACTGGGAGGACACTGGGGGCACTGGGAGGGCACTGGGGACACTGGGGGGCACTGGGAGGCACTGGGAGGGCACAAGGAGGGATTGGGAGGGCGCTGGGAGAGCACTGGGGGGCACTGGGGGGGCAATGGGAGGGCAATGGGGGGCACTAGAAGGGACTGGGAGGCACTGGAAGGGATTGGGAGGGCACAGGGGGCACTGGGAGAGCACTGGGAGGACACTGGGGGACACTGGGAGGGCACTGGGAGGGACTGGGAGGGACTGGGAGGACACTGGGAGGGCACTGGGAGGGGACTGGGAGGGACTGGGAGGGCACTGGGGACACTGGGGGGCAATGGGAGGGCACGGGGAGGACACTGGGAGGACACTGGGGGGCACTGGGGGGCACTGGGAGGGCAATGGGGGGCACTAGAAGGGACTGGGAAGGCACGGGGAGGACACTGGGGGGCACTGGGAGGCACTGGGAGGGCAATGGGGGGCACTGGGATGACACTGGGGGGCACTGGGAGGGCACTGGGGGGCACTGGGAGGGTCCCAAGGGGTCCAGAAGGGCTGGAAGGGGTGTGTGGGGCTTTCAGGGGGGTCTCACAGAGGTTTTGGGGGGTGCTGGGGGTCCAGTGGGACCAACTGGGGTCCCCTGGGGTCCCCCTGCCCCAGCAGGGCTGTGCGAAGGGGGCGTCACCCCCACTGACCCCCCCTTTTCTGCCCTGACCCCCCCCAGATCCTTCCCCAGCAATTACTGGGACAAGTTCATCAAGAGGAAGGTGAGGAGGGGTCCTGGCATGGGCACCCCCTACCCACATTTCAGAGGTGTCCCCCGACACTTGGAGGGGTTTCACCTCGATTTTGGGGTCTCCCCGTGAATTTTGGGGTCCCCCCCCCCAGGTGATGGAGAAGTACGGGGACATCTACGGGCGGGAGAGGATCGCCGAGCTGCTGGGGATGGACCTGGCCAGCCTGGAAATGGGGGCGCAGGGCGAGCGCAGGGCCCCCCCCGACAGCTCCCTGCTCACCTGGTGGGCACCTGGGGGGCACCTGGGGCACTTTGGGGGTCCCACGGGGGTCCCAGGGGGGAGTTAGGGGTCCTAGGGGGGGAATTGGGGGTCCTGCAGAGGTCCCAGGGGAGGGTTAGGGGTCCTGGGTGGGTCCTAGGGGGGATTTGGGGGAGTTTGGGGGTCCTACAGGGGTCCCAGGGGAGGGTTAGGGATCCTGGGCGGTTCTGGGGGAGTTTTGGCGTCCTATAGGGGGGGTTAGGGGTCCAGGGTGGTCCTGAGGGAGTTTTGGGGTCCTATAGGGGGGGTTAGGGGTCCTGGGTGGTCCTGGGGTGTGGCATGGGGGGTACAGACACCTCATGGGTTTGGGGGCTCCCCTGGGGGTGTCCTGGGTGGTCCTAGGGGGTAAACACCTACCTCATGGGTCTGGGGGCTCCCCTGGGGGGCTCCCAACCCTTCTTGGGGGTCTCCCCACTCGCTGACTCCCCTCCTTCGCGCCCCCACAGGATCACGTCCATCGACATCCGCTACCAGATCTGGAAATTCGGGGTGATTTTCACCGACAACGTGAGTGCTGCGGGGAGGGGCTGGGGGCTCACCTGAGCCGTGGAACCCCCCCCCCCACCACTGCGGCTTTGGGGTGACCCCCAGCTGTGCCCCCCCAGTCCTTCCTGTACCTCACCTGGTACATGGCCATGTCCCTGCTGGGCCACTACAACAACTTCTTCTTCGCCTCGCACCTGCTGGACATCGCCATGGGCGTCAAGACGCTGCGCACCATCCTGTCCTCCGTCACCCACAACGGCAAGCAGGTGAGGGGGGGGCACCCCGGGGGATGGGGAGGGGGCTCCCCTGTGCCCCCCTCGTGCCCCCCTGACCGCCCTGTGCCCAGCTGGTGATGACGGTGGGGCTGCTGGCCGTGGTGGTCTACCTGTACACCGTGGTGGCCTTCAACTTCTTCCGCAAGTTCTACAACAAGAGCGAGGACGAGGACGAGCCCGACATGAAGTGCGACGACATGATGACGGTGAGGAGGAAGGTCCTGGGTGGGGAGGGGTCCCCAGATGGGTTTTTGGGGTTCTCTGACCTCTGTGCCCCCATCCCTGCCCCAGTGTTACCTGTTCCACATGTACGTGGGGGTCCGGGCCGGGGGCGGCATCGGGGACGAGATCGAGGACCCTGCGGGGGACGACTACGAGCTGTACCGCGTGGTCTTCGACATCACCTTCTTCTTCTTCGTCATCGTCATCCTCCTGGCCATCATCCAGGGTGGGCACCCCTGGCAGGGGGTGGGGAGGGGGCTTTGGGGGGGTCTGGGGGTCATCATCATCCTCCTGGCCTTCATCCATGGTGGGTAACCCCCAGATGGGGGGCCTGGGGGTCAGTCTGGGGGTCCTGGAAGGGCCTGGGGGGCATCTGGGGGTCCTGGAAGGGTCTGGGGAGGATCTGGGGGGGCCTGGGGAGGATCTGGAGGTCCTGGAAGGGTCTGGGGAGGATCTGGGGGTCCTGGAAGGGTCTGGGGAGGATCTGGGGGTCCCATCCCGCTGACCCCTCCTTTCTGTACCCCCAGGTCTGATCATCGACGCCTTCGGGGAGCTGCGGGACCAGCAGGAGCAGGTGAAGGAGGACATGGAGGTGAGTCTGGAGGGGGGGCTGAGGAGGGTGAGGACCCCCCCCCCCAGGTGGGACTGGGGGGTGCAGAGACCCCTCTCTGACCCCCCCCGGGCCCCCTCCCCAGACGAAATGTTTCATCTGTGGCATCGGGAGCGATTATTTCGACACGACGCCCCACGGCTTCGAGACCCACACGCTGGAGGAGCACAACCTGGCCAACTACATGTGAGGCTGGGGGGGCTGGGGGGGGTCACAGGGGGGTTTTGGGGGGTCCTGGAGGGGTCTGGGGGTCCCTGCTGACCTCTGACACCCCCGGATTCCACCCCCACCCCAGGTTTTTCCTGATGTATTTGATCAACAAGGACGAGACGGAGCACACGGGGCAGGTGGGGACAAGGGGGGGCCTGGGGAGGGGGCTTGGGGGGGTCACTGGGGGGTCTGGGGGGGTCCCAGGGTGGTCTGGGGGGTCACTGGGGGTTCTGGGGGTGTTCCAGGGTGGTCTGGGGGGGTCGAGGGGGAGAATGGGGCTCACAGGGAGGGGGAGTCCCATGAGGGGGCTCAGTAGGAGGGGTTTCTGTGGGATTGGGGGGGGGTCTCTAGGGGATTTGGGGGTGTCTCTAGGGGATTTGGGGGGGTCTCTGGAATTCCCAGGGTGGATGAGGGTGCTGTGGGGGTCCCCCCGTGCCCCGACGCCCCCTCCCCAATTCCTCCCCCAGGAATCTTACGTGTGGAAGATGTACCAGGAGCGCTGCTGGGATTTCTTCCCGGCTGGGGACTGCTTCCGCAAGCAGTACGAGGATCAGCTGGGATGAGCCCCCCCAAAATCCCCCTCCCCAAAATCCCCTTCAAGTGCCTTTGACCCCCCCCAATAAACGCTGCTGAGTGTCACTGGCTCGTCACTGACCCCCAAAAACGCCCCACAAGGACCCCAGACCCTCTTCAAGTGCCTTTCCCCCTCCCCAAATAAACGCTGCCAAGTGTCGCTGCACCCCCGGCTCGTTACTGACCCCCTGAGACGCCCCAAAACCCTCTGGGGACCCCCAAAATCAACTGGGGAATACCAAAACCCTCTGGGGAACCCCAAAATCAACTGGGGAACACCAAAACCCCGGCGAGCTGAGGGGAAAAGGGCGGGAATGGTGAGGGGGGAAAAAGGGCGGGAAGCATGAGGGGAAAAAGAGACATTGAGGGGAAAAGGGCAGGGAAACGTGAGGGGGAAAGAGAGGGAAAGGTGAGGGGAAAAGAGAGGGAAATGTGAGGGGAAAAGAGAGAAATTGAAGGGAAAAGAGAGAAATTGAGGGAAAAAGAGAAGGAAATGTGAGGGGAAAAGAGAGGGAAATGTGAGGGGAAAAGAGAGGGAAACGTGAGGGGAAAAGAGAGAGAAATTGAGGGGAAAAGGGCGGGAAATGTGAGGGGAAAAGAGAGAGAAATGTGAGGGGGAAAGAGAGGGAAACGTGAGGGGAAAAGAGAGAAAAATGTGGGGGGAAAAGGGCGGCAAATGGGAGGGGGAAAAGGATGGGAAACGTGAGGGGAAAAGAGAGGGAAATGTGGGGGGGAAAGAGAAGGAAATGTGAGGGGAAAAGGGCGGGAAACGTGAGGGGAAAAGAGAGAAATTGAGGGGAAAAGGGCGGGGAAAAGAGAGAAATGTGGGGGGGGAAGGGCAGGGAAACGTGGGGGGGAAAAGGGCAGGAAAGGTGAGGGGGAAGAGAGAGAAATGGGGGGAAAAAGGGCGGCAAATGTGAGGGGAAAAGAGAAGGAAATGTGAGGGGAAAATGGCGGGGAAAAGAGAGAAATTGAGGGGAAAAGGGCAGGGAAACATGAGGGGGAAAAGGGAGGGAAACATGAGGGGAAAAGTGTGGCAAACCTGAGGAGAAAAAGGCAAAAAATGTGAGGGGGAAAGGGCAGGGAAAAGAGAGAAATTGAGGGGAAAAGGGCAGGGAAATGTGAGGGGGAAAAGGGAGGGAAACATGAGAGGGATAAAGGGTGGGAAACGTGAGGGGAAAAGTGTGGCAAACCTGAGGAGAAAAAGGCGAAAAATGTGAGGGGGAAAGAGAGTAAACGTGAGGGGAAAAGAGTGAAAAACCTGAGGGGAAAACAGCTGGAATCGTGAGGGGAAAAGGGAAGGAATCGTGAGGGGAGAGAAATGAAAAACGTGAGGGGGAAAGAGCAGTAAAGCTGAGGGGAAAAGGGTGAAAAACGTGAGAGGAGAAGAGTGAAAAACGTGACCCTCCAGAAGCTTCCCGAGGGCCCCAAAAACCCCTGGGACCCCTCAAAACCGCCCAGGATCCCCCTGACGTGTTACTGACCCCTCCAGCGCCTCCCCAGTTCGGCCTGACACTGACTCAACTACAATCCCAGCGGGACCCAGTGGAATTGCAGTATAACCCCAGTGCGGCCTCACTGTCCTCGCTGTCCAAGCCCAGTACAGCCCCAGGACGATCCGCTACAATCCCAGCTGGTCCCAGTCCCTCCCAGCACCGTCGCTCCACTGCCGCCCCAGTTCGCCCAGTCCGGGATGGAACCGGCACTGGGAGGGGGCGTGGCTAAACCGGGGGGGGCGTGGCCGGGATCCACGCGCGTGGTCTCGCGCTGTGGGCGTGGCCAGGGAGCGCGTAATGAAGCGGAAGTAGGTGTGACGTCCCTTCCGGTAGAGCGGCGAACATGGCGCTGTTCGAGCAGATGCGGGCGAACGTGGGGAAACTGCTGCGGGGCATCGACCGGTACTGGGAGCGCTGGGAGGGACTGGGAGGGGACTGGGGGGCCCTGGGGCGATCCCAGCTGTGTCACGGGGGGTCCCAGGTGTGTAAAGGGAGGTGCCAGGTGTGTAAAGGGGGGTCCCAGGTGTGCCCCAGGTGTGTAAAGAGGGGTCCCAGGTGTGTAAAGAGGGGTCCCAGGTGTGTAAAGAGGGGTCCCAGGTGTGCCCCAGGTGTGTAAAGGGGGGCCCCAGGTGTGTCACAGCCTCCCCTCACCTGCACAGGTAGAACCCCGAGAACCTGGCCACGCTGGAGCTGTACAATGGGGGGGCTGGGGTGTGTAAAGGGGGGTCCCAGGTGTGTAAAGGGGGGTCCCAGGTGTGTAAAGGGGGGGGCCCCAGGTGTGCCCCAGGTGTGTCCCAGCCTCCCCTCACCTGCACAGGTACAACCCCGAGAACCTGGCCACGCTGGAGCGCTACGTGGAGACGCAGGCCAAGGAGAACGCCTACGACCTGGAGGCCAACCTGGCCGTGCTGAAGCTGTGAGGGCTCCGGGGGGGCTCGGGGTGGGTTTGGGGGTCCCCTGAGCCCCCCCAGGCCTCACCTGGGCTCACCTGTGCAGGTACCAGTTCAACCCCGCCTTCTTCCAGACCGGGGTGACGGCGCAGATCCTGCTCAAGGCGCTCACCAACCTGCCCCACACCGACTTCACCCTCTGCAAGTGCATGATCGACCAGGCACACGTATCCTGGGCACCCCAAACTGGGGGTGACCCCAAATCTGGGACACCCCAAATCCAGGGAGAACCCCCAGGGAACCCCCAAACCCAGGGCGAAATCCCCAGGGAACTCCCAAATCCAGAGGGATTTCTCCCTCTGCAAGTGCATGATTGACCAGGCCCACGTATCCTGGGCACCCCAAATCCGGGACACCCCAAATCCAGGGGAAACCCCCAGGGAACCCCCAAACCCAGGGGGAAACCCCCAAATCCAGGGGGAAACCCCCAGGGGACCCCCAAACCCAGGGGGACTTCACCCTCTGCAAGTGCATGATCGACCAGGCACACATATCCTGGGCACCCCAAATCAGGGACACCCCAAATCCAGGGAGAACCCCCCAATTCCATGGGGAACCCCAAATTCCAGAAGGACCCCCTTTTCCCTGCCCCACACTTCCCAGTCCCATCCCAGAGAGACCAAATCTGGTGTTTCTCCCCTCAAAATCCCCCCAAAATCCGGACTTTGGGGCCTGGGGGAGGGAGATTTTTGGGGTTCAGCCCAGGGGCCACCTGCACTCCCCCTTTTTATCCCAAATTTTCCCTTGACCTCCCCGAAACGCAGCAAGAGGAGCGGCCCATCCGGCAGATCCTGTACCTGGGGGAGCTGCTGGAGACCTGCCACTTCCAGTCCTTCTGGGTGAGCCCCCCGAAATTGGGGTCCCCCAAAACCCTGGGGAGGGGTCCTGGAGACAAAGGGGGAGCCCTAAATGTGGGGGTGACCCCCTGAATTCCGGCAGCAAGCGCTGGATGAGAACATGGAGCTGCTGGAGGGGATCACCGGCTTCGAGGACTCCGTCAGGAAATGTGAGGGGGATCTGGGGGGTTTTGGGGGGTCCTGAAAGGTTTTAGGGAGGTGGGGGGGGGATTCTTCAGGGGCTTTGGGGAGGTTTTGGGGGTCCTGGGGAGGTTTTGGAGGTAATCTTGAGGGGGTTAGGGGAGGTTTTGGGGGTCCTGGGGAGGTTTTGGAGGTTCTGGAGGGGTTTGGAGGGAATCTTGAGGAGCTTTGGGGAGGTTTTGGGGGTCCTGGAGGGGTTTGGAGTGAATCTTGAGGGGCTTTGGGGAGGTTTTCGGGGTCCTGGGGAGGTTTTGGGGGTTTGGAGGGAATCTTGAGGGGGTTTTGGTGGTCCTGGGTTTTCTTTAGGGGTTCCTGGAGGAACCTGAGGGTGGTTCAGGGGGGATTTGAGGGTCCCTGAGGGGATTTTGGGGGTTTCAGGAGAGGCTTTGGGGGTCCTGGGTTATCTTTAGGGGCTCCTGGAGGAACCTGGGGGTGCTTCAGGGGTTTTGAGGGTCCCTGAGGGGGTTTTGGGGGTACAGAAGAGCCCTGGGGGGGGGTAATTGGGGCATTCTAGAGAAGATTTGTGAGATCCTCGGGAGGTCCCAGGGGGTTGTTTGGGGGTCTGGGGGTGTTGTGGGGGTTCTGGGCAGTTTTGGGGGGTCGGTGACACCGTGGGGGTCCCCACAGTCATTTGCCACGTGGTGGGGATCACGTACCAGCACATCGACCGCTGGCTGCTCGCCGAGATGCTGGGGGACCTCTCAGGTGAGGAGGTTGGGGGGGCCTGGGTGGGGTTTGGGGGGTCCCAGGTGGAAGGTGGGTCCTGGAGGGAGCTTGGGAGGGTCCTGAGGGGGTTTGGGGAGCCCTGGATGGGGTTTTGGGGGTCCTGTGATGGGGTTTGGGGGATCCTGGGGAGGTGCAAGAGAGTCTGGAAGGGTTTGGGGGTCATGGGGGGGTTTTGGGGGTCTCTAGGGGGTGTCCGAGCCCCCCCAGACCCCGCTGTGCCCCCCAGAGTCGCAGCTGAGGGTGTGGATGAGCAAATACGGGTGGACGGAGCCAGAGCCGGGGCGGATCCTGATCTCCAACCAGGAGGAGAACATCAAACCCAAGAACATCGTGGAGAAGATCGACTTCGACAGTGGGTTGGGGGTCCTGGGGGGGATCTGGGGCATCCTGGTGGAAGTTTAGGAAAGTTTTGGGGGAGCTGGGGGGGGTTCTCAGGGGATTTTGGGGGGTGTTGGGAGGATACAAGGAGATCCCATGGAGATTTTGGGGTCCCGGAGGAGGTTTGGAGGATCTGGAGAGGGTTTGGGGCAGGGTTGGGGCAATACAGGAGAGTCCAGGGGCTGTCCTGAGGAGTTTTGGATGGACTTGGGGGGTCTGGGGAGGGATACAGGAGAGGTCCGGGGGTGTCTGAGGGAGACTGGAGGTACAGGGGTGTCCCGAACCCCCCCCAGCTCACCTGTTTTTCTCCCAGGTGTGTCCAGCATCATGGCGTCCTCTCTCTGAGCCGCCCAGAAGCGAGCCCTCAACACCGACCCCCCAATTCCAACCCCCCAACCCCGACCCTGCCCAGTTTAACCAGTAAAGAGGCTCCAGTGCGGGACTGGGCTCATTCTTGGGGGGCGTCAAAATGGAGGGGGGCGTCTGAGGGGAGGTGGGCGTGGCTTTGGGTGGGCGGAGCCTGAAGGCGGGGAGCGGTGGGCGGGGTTTTTTACCGCGATGTGGGCGTGGTCTCGACTCCGTGAGGGCGGTGGGCGGGGCCCCCCTGTGGCGCCTGAGGGCGGGGGGCGTGGCCGTGCCCGGCCCGTGCGCGCGCGGCGCGGTGGGCGCGGCCTGGGGCGCGGCGCGTGCGCAGTCGGGGCGCGGGGGGGGCCGCTTCGGGTCCGTGTCGCTGGCGCGTCCTCCGCCTGTCGCGACATCGGGGCGGCGATAATGGTGGATTACCACAGCGCGGGGCAGCCTCACCCGTACGGCGGGAACGGGCCCGGCCCCAATGGCGACTACATGGCCCAGGAGGACGATTGGGATCGGGATCTGCTCCTGGACCCCGCCTGGGAGAAACAGCAGCGCAAGGTGGGGGGGGGCTGGGGGGGTTACCGAGGGAGGATCGTGAGGGGCTGAGGGGTCCCTGAGGGGATTTCAGAGCCTGAGGGGTTTCCTGAGGGGTCTGGAGGGTTTGAGGGGTCTCTGAGGCGTCCCAGAGGCGTCGGAGCGCGGGGCAGGGGGATCTGGGGGTCCCTGAGAGGATCCATGAGGGATCCTGGGGTGTCTGAGGGGTCCCTGAGGGGATCCGTGAGGGATCCTGGGGTGTCTGAGGGGTCCCTGAGGGGATCCGTGAGGGATCCTGGGGTGTCTGAGGGGTCCCTGAGGGGATCCGTGAGGGATCCTGGGGTGTCTGAGGGGTCCCTGAGGGGATCCGTGAGGGATCCTGGGGTGTCTGAGGGGTCCCTGAGGGGATTCGATTCTGAGGGGTTCCTTTGAGGGGTCCCTGAGGGGGCCGGGGGAGTCCCTGAGGGGGTTCATGAGGGGTCAGAGCCCGGGACAGGGAGTTTTGGGGCGCCTGGGGGGGTCTAAAGGGGCACAGGGGCCTCCCTGAGGGGTCCCAGCCCGGGGCAGGGACATCTGAGAGGTGTCAGGACTTTTGGGGGGTCCCTCAGTGGGCTCATAGGGGGAAGGACCCCCATAACTGGGTGGGGGGGGACACTTTGGGGACCCCCAGGGCTGTGTTTGTGGGGGGGTACCACACCTGAGAGGTGAGGGGTGAACTTTGGGGACCCCCAGGGGGGTTTTGTTCGGGGGGGGTGAACTTTGGGGACCCCCAGTGCTGTGTTTGTGGGGGGGTACCACACCTGAGGGGTGAGGGGTGAACTTTGGGGTGCCCCGGAGCTGTGTTCGGGGGGGATATGACACCTGAGGGCTGAGTTTTGGGGTGCCCCAGTGCTGAGTTCGGGGGTCTCCGGTGCTGGGGAGGGGGCTGTGAGGAGCGAACCCCGAGGGATTCGCGCTGGTTCCGGGGGGGTCCGGAGGGTCCCGCCCGATCCCGGCTGGAGAAGCTTCCGGAGCGCTGCGGGACGGGATAAAGGGCACTGGGGAAAGGGGGATCCGCCGGGATCTGCGGGATCCGCCGGGATCCGCCGCCTTCCCGAGCCATCGGGGACACCGGGGGTCCCCTGCATCGCCCCCCCGCCCAAAACCACCGGGACCCCCGGGCGTGGGAACCGCCGGGAGCTGGGAGGGGCTGGCCCGGAATTCCGAGCGGGCGCCGGAGTGTTCCGGGTTAATCATTGGAGACGGGCGGAACTCCGCGGAGAATTCCTGGGTTCGGGGCGAATCCCCGGGTTTGGGGTTCCATTTCTGCAGTTTGGGGCGAATCCCCGCAGTTTGGGGTTCGATTCCCGCAGTTTGGGGCGAATCCCCGTGTTTGGGTTTCGATTCCTGTAGTTTGGGGTGAATTCCCGCAGTTTGCGGTTCCCATTCCCAGGTTAGGGGTGAATTACCGCAGTTTGAGGTGAATTCCTGTGGTTGGGTTCCATTCCCAGGTTTGGGGTTCCATTCCCACAGTTTAGAATTCATTCCCAGGTTTGGGGTTCCATTCCCGCAGTTTAGGGTGAATTCCCAGGTTTGGAGTTCCATTCCCACATTTTGGGGTTCCATTCCTACATTTTGGGGTTCCATTCCCAGGTGTGGGGTGCATTCCCGCAGTTTAGGATTCCATCCCCGCAGTTTGGGGTGAATCCCCGCAGTTTGGGATTCCATTCCCAGGTTTGGGGTGCATTCTCTCAGTTTGGGGTTCCATTCCCAGGTTTAGGATTCCATTCCTGCAGTTTGGGGTGAATTCTCTCAGTTTGGGGTTCCATTCCCAGGTTTAGGATTCCATTCCCAGGTTTGGGGTGCATTCTCTCAGTTTGGGGTTCCATTCCCAGGTTTAGGATTCCATTCCCAGGTTTGGGGTGCATTCTCTCCCAGGTTTGGGGTCCCATTCCCAGGTTTAGGATTCCATCCCCGCAGTTTGGGGTGCATTCTCTCGGTTTGGGGTTCCATTCCCCGAGTCCTGCCTCGAGTTCCCGCTGTTCCGTCCCTGTGCCTCGCTTGAACCCCGAGTTCTGCTGTGAATTCACAGGCTCGAGTTCATTCGCTCATTTTGCGTTCAGTTCCGCGTGTTTGTCTTTGATTCCCTGGCGCTGGAGGCCAATTCCCTCCGTTCTGGGGTGACTTTCCCGAGCGTGGCGCTGAGCTCCGTGAATTTTGGGGGGATCCCCTCAGTTTTGGGACATTCAGGGGGAGCCCCCGTCCTGGGGACCCTCGGGCCCGGCGCTGCTGGTGTTGCCGTGCTCACCTGCGACTTCCAGCTTTTTCTAAGAAAAAACCGGGCTAACTTGGATTATTTTTGGCACAGGAAGCGCGGGCTGAGCTTCCTCCTCCTCTTCCTCCTCCTCTTCCTCCTGCACTTCCTGCCGTTCCCGGCGCTTCCCGCTCCTCTCCCGCCTTTCCCGTTGCTTCTCCCCTGCCCAGAACGGGAATTTCTCAGGGTTTGGGGCTCATTTCCCCCGGCTGGATTCCCGGGAATGCCGGACGATGGCCGAGCTCTGCCCCGGGGTTTAATTAGGCGTTAATGAGCGGGGTTTGATTGCCCCGGGCTCCTCCTGCCTTTCCTGGGAATTCGGGAATCTGCTTTTCCCCCCCGGGGCCGAGCTCGCTCCGTTCCGCACCGGAGGCGGCTCCCGCTTCTCCGCCGCGTTCCTGCGAGCGGCTGCTGGAGCTGCGAGCGTCCCGAAGCCCCCGGCTGGGGACAGGGGCCGTGTCCGGCCCCAGGACTCGCCTCTGGAATTCTCTGGAATTCCAGCAATGCGGCCGGAGCAGCGGGAGAGCAGCGGGAGCGGAACGGTGGCCCCGAGAGCCCTTCCTTCCTCTCCCTCGTCTCCTTCCTCTCCTTCCTCTCCTTCCTCTCCTTCCTCTCCTTCCTCTCCTTCCTCTCCTTCCTCTCCCTCCTTCCTTCCTCTCCTTCCTCTCCTTCCTCTCCCTCCTCTCCCTCATCTCCTTCCTCTCCCTCCTCTCTCTCGTCTCCTTCCTCTCCTTCCTCTCCTTCCTCTCCCTCGTCTCCTTTCCTCTCCTTCCTCTCCTTCCTCTCCTTCCTCTCCCTCCTTCCTTCCTCTCCTTCCTCTCCTTCCTCTCCCTCCTTCCTTCCTTCCCTCCCTCCCCAAACCCACCATAAAACTACAGGAATTTTTGCCCTAAACAGGTGCTTTTCCTCCCATAAAACCCAGGAATTTTTGCCCCAAACGGGTGTTTTTATTTCCATAAAAATCCAGGATTTTTTGCCCCACACAGGTGTTTTTTCCTCCAGGGATTCTTGCCCAAAGCAGGTGTTTTTCCTCCAGGAATTTTTACCCCTAACAGGTGTTTTCATTTCCATAAAATCCAGGATATTTTGCTCTAGTCAGGTGTTTTCATTTCCATAAACCCCAGGATTTTTTGCCCCACTCAGGTGTTTTAATTTCCATAAACCCTAGGATTTTTTTTGCCCCAATCAGGTGTTTTTATTTCCATAAAACGCAGGATATTTGACCCGGAAAACCTCCCCAAAATCCCTTTTTTTTGGGGAATTTGGGGGGAGCCCCCCCCGGCGCTGCCGCACCCCCGGCGAGGCGTGACCAGCGCTCATCCCGCGTGGAATGCGGGCACGCCCTGACCCACCTGGCCCAAAAAACCCCAAAAAACCCAAAAAAAGCCCCCAAATCCCACCTGAGCGGGCCTGGGGGGGGGAGCTGAGCATCCTGCGGAATTCACCGCGTTATTCCCAAAAAAACCCCAAAAAAATCCCAAATAACCCCCAAATCCCACCTGAGTGGGCCCGGGGTGGGAACTGAGCATCCTGGCTGGAATTCACCGCGTTATTCCCAAAAAAACCCCAAAAAACCCCCCAAAAAAGCCCCCAAATCCCACCTGAGCGGGCCTGGGGGGGGGGATCTGAGCATCCTGGCCGGAATTCACCACGTTATTCCCAAAAATCCCGGCCCGGAGCCGAATAAGGGCAAGGAATGAGGAGAATTCCGCGCTCGGGCCTCCCCCGGGAGCGGCAGATGCAGCGGGAGCAACAAAAAACATCCAAAAAAACACCAAAAAAACACCAGCAAAAACATTCCGGGGGAGGCAGGGCTGGGGCACAGCACCACCCCGAATCCTCACATTCCCTCTCTCCTGCTCGTCTTTCCCGATTTTTGATCATTTTCCCTAATTTTTAACGATTTCCCCCCTCAAATTCTGCTCATTTTTCCCAAGTTTTGCTCGTTTTCCCTGATTTTTCGGCATTTCCCACCATTATTTTGTTCATCCCCACCATTTCTATTTGCTTTTCCCCATTTTTTTGGTCCCATTTCCTGATTTTTTGGGTAACTTCCTGACTTTCTTCACTTTGCTCCCATTTTTTTGCCATTTCCCCAAATTTTCTGTCCATTTTCCCCAGTTTTTGGTGGAACTTTTCCTGCTTTCTGGTCATTTTTCACAGTTCCTGGATCATTTCCCCCTGGTTTTGGGCCTCTTTTCCTGGAGTCATCATCCCGTTCCCGGTTTTCTGCTCATTTTCCCAGTTTTCCCTCAGTTTCCCTGAATTTTGGGTAATTTTCCCCAACTTTCCCCACTTTTTTCCTCCTTTTCTCTGATTTCTCAGTGACTTTTCCTCATTTTTTTCATCACTTCCCCTTTTTTTCCCCCTTTTTTTCCCGGATTTCTGCCCCTCCTTGCGGTTTTTGGGTCATTCCCTGATTTTTCCTCCTTTTTCCCGGACCAGCGGGCGCCTCGTTAATTATGTTAATTATGCAAATGATGTTAATTAACCCCCGCTAACGAGCCCAGGGGAACGCCTGGCTGGGTTTTTTATTCCCTCTGGAATTTTCTTTCAGCTCTGCCGCTTTTTCACCCTAACGAGGCCTCGCTCACCACCTCAATATTCGGGATTTTTTGGGATTTTGGGGGCTCCAACCCCGGGAAAAGACCCCAAAACCCACCCGGGGGGGGCTCATTCCCACCTGGAATTCTCAGGGTTGGCGTTCCCGCAGGGGGAAATTCCCAAAAAGGTCCCAAAAATGAGGAATTCTGGGAGGCTCCCAAAGGAAAATCCCAATTTGGGGCTTTTTTGGGGATGAATCGCTGGCGCTGAGGATCTCCTGGAAAAAAATTCCCCAGGATCAGCCCAGGGCAGCGTTCCCAGCCTGCCCAGAAGTTGGGCTTTTCCCTGAAAAAATTGGGAATATCCCTTGGGATCGGACACCAGCACATCCCGCTGCTTCCCAAGGGATTTTCCGTCCCAAAGTTGGGGCTTCGGGGAAAATATGAGGGAAAAGAGGATGGAAAATGCATTTTCCTCCTGAAATTCCCAATTTTGAGGGAAAAAATGTGGGAAAAGAGGGAGGAAAATGCATTTTCCTCCTGAAATTCCCAATTTTGAGGGAAAAAATGAGGGAAAAGAAGGAGGAAAATGCATTTTCCTCCTGAAATTCCCGATTTTTCCGTGGAAAGGAGGAAGAGGAGGCAGGTTTTCCTCCCCGCTGCTGTTTCCCAGTGGTTTTCCTGGACAAACGGAGGGGAAGGGGATGAAAAGTGACCTAAACCCCTTCCCCAGCCCCGAAATCCCCAAATCTTTGGGCTAAAGGCATCCCCCAGCTCTGCAATCCCAAAATCCTGGGTGGATTTTCCCGTTTTCACCATTTTTCCTGGAAAAACGGGGCCAGCGGAGGCGGGCCGGGGCCGGAGCCCCTTTCCCAGCCCCGAATCCCGGGATTTGGGGTGGGGTGGGCTCGGATCCGCCCGGATCCCGGCAGGGGAGGGCTCCCGGCTCCCGACACAATGCCTGGAAAACGCTTTTCCAGCGGTTCCGTGGGAAGGAAATTCCAGAGGCCCGCGCGGAATCTCCTTTTTTAGGCATTTTTGGGACGCTTCTTTCTGGCCGGAACGCGCCGGGGGGGTCGCTCCGGGCGGGATTCATCCCGGATTTTATCCCGGATTTCACCTCCCCTCCCCAGACCCCTCTGCTTCCCATCCACGCCGCCCTTCAAACCTCCCAAATTCCCACTTTTCTGGGGGAAAACCCTCGGCTTTGGGGCTGCGGGAATGCCCCGGCTCCGGGGGGAGCACCCGGGGTTCCCTCAGCGCCGGAATTCCCGGGATTTGGCGGCGCTTTTCCCGGATTTGGGAAGGAACCGAGCGCTCGGGGCGGCATTTGGGGCCTCTCCCGGAACGCCGCGGGCCGGGGCAGAGATCCCAGAGCGGGATTCCCGGGATTTTTATGGGATCTTCCCGGGATCTCTGTGGGATCTCTCAGATTTACGGGATTTTTATGGGATCTTCCCGGAATCTCTGTGGGATCTCTCAGCACCTGTTGTGCGTGTCCATAAAGGAGATCCCAGAGCGAGGTTTTATGGGATTTTCCCGGGATCTCTGCAGGATCTCTTACCACCCGTTGTGGGTGTCCATGAAGGAGATCCCAGAAGGATCTTCTGGGATCTTTTGGGATCTCTCAGGGCCCCTTGTGTTTATCTGTGAAGGAGCTCCCAGAACAGGATTTTTCTGGGATTTTCCAGGATCTCTCTGGGATCTCTCCCAGGCTGGGTGACTCAGTGCCCGCTGTGCGTGTCCATGGGGGAGATCCCAGAGTGGGATTTTTCCGGGATTTTTCTGGGATCTCTCTCAGTCTGGGTGACTCAGTGCCCGCTGTGCGTGCCCATGGAGATCCCAGAGTGGGATTTTTCCGGGATTTTTCTGGGATCTCTCTCAGTCTGGGTGACTCAGTGCCCGCTGTGCGTGTCCATGGGGGAGATCCCAGAGTGGGATTTTTCCGGGATTTTTCTGGGATCTCTCTCAGTCTGGGTGACTCAGTGCCCGCTGTGTGTGCCCATGGAGATCCCAGAGTGGGATTTTTCCGGGATTTTTTGGGATCTCTCTCCCAGGCCGGGTGACTCAGTGCCCGCTGTGCGTGCCGGTGCCCGCGGGCCGCGCCCGGCCGCGCCTGGCACAGGCATGTGCGGGCCTGGCACCGGCCAAAGTCCCGGCGCCGCCCCGGAGCCGCCCCGGAGCCCAGGGCAATCCCGCAGCCGCCCCAAAAGTGGGATCTTCCCGGGAATCCCGCTGCCTCTGGGGCGTTCCCGGATCCCGGGGGATCGGCCCGGCTTTCCTGCTGGGTTTGGGGTTGGATCCCGGGTGGGAGCGGGCAGGGATCTGTCTGGAGAGGTTCCTGATCCCAAAATGTGACCCTACAAGCGGATGTTGGGGTGGAGCCGTCCCAGCTCCACAAATTACTGGAGCTGGGGGTTGTGGGAGGGGGCGTTCCCGGGGGATGGAGGGCTCGGGGTCATTCCCAGTGGGATCAGTGGGGTCATTCCCAGTGGGGTCAATAACCCGGGGTCATTTCCAGTGGGATCAGTGGGGTCAATAACCCGGGGTCATTCCTGCTGGGATCAGTGGGGTCATTCCCAGTGGGATCAATGGGGTCATTCCCAGTGGGGTCAATAACCCGGGGTCATTCCCAGTGGGATCAGTGGGGTCATTCCCAGTGGGGTCAATAACCCGGGGTCATTCCCAGTGGGGTCATTCCTAGTGGGGTCAGTGGGGTCATTCCCAGTGGGATAATTTCTGGCAGGATGAGGAACCCCTAGGCCCCCAATCTCCCTGTTTTCCCCAAACCTCGGGGGTCCCCCCAAACCCCGGGGGTCCCCGCTGACCCCGGCCCTGGCCCCGCAGACGTTCACGGCCTGGTGCAACTCCCACCTGCGCAAGGCCGGCACGCAGATCGAGAACATCGACGAGGATTTCCGGGACGGGCTCAAGCTGATGCTGCTGCTCGAGGTCATCTCAGGTCAGGCCTGAGCACAAAACCCCCAGCTGGGCCCAAAAAAACCCAAACTCAACCCAAAAACCCCCCGGCTGGGCCCAAAATCCTTAAACTGCGCCCAAAAAAACCCAAACTGAGCCAGAAAAACCCCCCAGCTGGGCCCAAAATCCTAAAACTGGGCCCACAAACCCCCTAGCTGGGCCCAAAGTACTGAAACTTCCACAAACACCTTTAAACTTGACCCAAAATCCTTCAGCCCCGACCCAGACCCTTTAATCCTGACCCAGACCCTTCAGCCCTGACCCAGACCCTTTAGTCCTGGCCCAGACCCCTTAGTCCTGGCCCAGACCCCTTAGTCCTGGCCCAGACCCTTTAGTCCTGGCCCAGACCCTTCAGTCCTGACCCAGACCATTTAGTCCTGACCCAAACCCTTTAATCCTGACCCAAACCCTTTAGTCCTGGCCCAGCCCCTCCAGTCCTGAGCCCGGTCCCGTTGCAGGCGAGCGGCTCCCGAAGCCGGAGCGGGGCAAGATGAGGGTGCACAAGATCAACAATGTCAACAAGGCCCTGGACTTCATCGCCAGCAAAGGCGTCAAGCTCGTCTCCATTGGCGCCGAGGGTGAGGCCCCGCCGCGGGGATCCGCTGGGATCTGCTGGGATCTGCTGGGATCCACTGGGATCTGCCACCCCAGGGCCCGGGATTCGCCCCTTTTAGGCCAAAATGGGGATTTTGAGGGGTTTTAACCTTTAACGCTGACTCAAACCCTTAAACCTTGGCCCAGAACCCTTTAAACCTGACCCAAAACCCTTTAAACTTGACCCAAAACCCTTTAAACCTGACCCAAAACCCTTTAAACTTGACCCAAAACCCTTTTATCCCTGACCCAAAGCCTTTAACCTTGGCCCAAACCCTTTAGTCTTGACCCAAACCCGGGTGGTGTCCCCACCCCCGCGCTGAGTCATGGGGTGCCTGAGAATCCCAGGAATTCTGGGGATTCCGGGATTCCCGACTCAAAGGCAGCGGGTGCAGCTCGTGGAGGTCACGGCTGTTCCGTGGTTTTTGATGGAATTTTCCCTGTGGGATTGGGACCATTCCCTCTGGGATCTCTGGGATCATTCCCTGTGGGATTGGGACCATTCCCTGTGGGATCTCTGGGATCATTCCCTGTGGGATTGGGACCATTTCCTGTGAGATCCAGGATCATTCCCTGTGGGATTGGGACCATTCCCTGTGGGATCTCTGGGACTGTTCCCTGCAGGATCGGGACCGTTCCCTGCAGGATCTGGGGTCATTCTCTGCAGGATCCAGACCATTCCCTGTGGGATCTCTGGGATCATTCCCTACGGGATCCGGGGTCATTCCCTGCAGGATTGGGACCGTTCCCTGCAGGGTCTGGGGTCATTCCCTGTGGGATCTCTAGGGTCATTCCCAGTGGGATCTCTGGAGTCATTCCCTGCGGGATCTCTGGGGTCATTCCCTGCGGGATTGGGACCGTTCCCTGAAGGGTCTGGGGTCATTCCCTGCAGGATTGGGACCGTTCCCTGCAGGATCTGGGGTCATTCCCTGCGGGATCTCTGGGGTCGTGCCCTGCGGGATTGGGACCGTTCCCTGCGGGATCCGGGGTCATTCCCAGTGGGATCTCTGGAGTCATTCCCTGCGGGATCTCTGGGGTCATTCCCTGCGGGATTGGGACCGTTCCCTGCGGGATCCGGGGTCATTCCCACCGGATCCCTCGGGATCCCCCCGGGGCCGGGCGGGCCGGGCTGGCAGCGGCTCCGGCCGGGCCGGTTTGTTGGGATCCAGGCTCGGGAAAGCTCCGCGTGCCCGGAGCCGAGCGAGTCCCGACCGGCCCCGAGCCGGGAGACGCCCGGCACCCGCCCCCAGCCCAGGAATTCCCAAAAAACAAGGGCTGGGGCTGCTGGAGGCAGCCTCGGGAATGTGGGATCGCGACGAGGAGCCCAGAGCTCCTCCCCGCTTCCCTCCCCTGTGGGGTTCCTCCCTCCGTGGTTTCCGGGGTCTTTTCCAACCCAAACAGTTCCACGGTCCCAGGATTCCGTGGTTCTGGAATGAATTCTGGGATCTGTAATTCCGGTTCTGCCGTCCCACGCATCCGGCATCCCTTCATCCTAAACTTCCATCATTTTGGGGTCCCCGTAATTCCAGAACTTCGTGTCCCAGTACTCCATAAATCCAAGCTCCCCCCATTCCCAGATCCCGTGATCCCATGCCTGCAGGATTCCCGGATGTGGGATCCGTTGGTTTTGGGACTCCACCATTTTTTGACTCCTGCGGTGCGGGGCCCCCGCAGTTCCGGGGTCCCGCGAGCCCGTAATTCCCGCTGGGAATTCCCACCTGGAATCCGTTCCCTGGGGCTTTCCCCGCAGAGATCGTGGACGGGAACGCCAAGATGACGCTGGGCATGATCTGGACGATCATCCTGCGCTTCGCCATCCAGGACATCTCCGTGGAAGGTAACGCGGCGCGGGATCCGCTCCCGGGGCGGTGGGATCCACACAGGATCTGCTCCCGGGGCGGTGGGATCCACCCTGGGATCTGCTCCCGGGGTGGTGGGATCCACCCAGGATCCGCTCCTGGGGTGGTGGGATCCACCCAGGATCCGCTCCCGGGGCGGTGGGATCCACACAGGATCTGCTCCCGGGGCGGTGGGATCCACCCGGGATCTGCTCCCGGGGCGGTGGGATCCACCCGGGATCTGCTCCCGGGGCGGTGGGATCCACCCAGGATCTGCTCCCGGGGCGGTGGGATCCACCCAGGATCTGCTCCCGGGGCGGTGGGATCCACACGGGATCCGCTCCTGGGGCGGTGAGATCCACCCTGGGATCCGCTCCTGGGATTATGGGGTCTGCCCCAGGGATCTACTCTTGGGATTGTGGGATCCACTCTGGCATCTGCCCCTGGGATTGTGGGATTTGCTTCTAGGATTTTGGGATCTGCCCCTGGGATCTGCTTCTGGGATTGTGGGATCCACCCCAGGATCTGCCCCTAGGGCTGTGGGATTCACCCTGGGATTTGCCCCTGGGATTGTGGGATCTGCCCTGGGATTGTGGGATCTGCTCCCAGAATCTGCTTGTGGGATTGTGGGATCCCCCCTGGGATCCACCCCTGGGATTGGGGGATCTGCCCCTGGGGCTGTGGGATCCACCCCCGGGATCCACGCCTGGGATTGTGGGATCCGCCCCTGGGACTGTGGGATCCACCCCCGGGATCCACGCCTGGGATTGTGGGATCCACCCCCGGGATCCACCCCGGGATCCACCCCTGGGATTGTGGGATCCACCCCCGGGATCCACCCACCCCAATCTGTGGTCGCCGCTCCCGCAGAGACCTCGGCCAAGGAGGGGCTCCTGCTCTGGTGCCAGCGGAAAACGGCTCCGTACAAGAACGTCAACGTCCAGAACTTCCACATCAGGTCCTTCCTCTTCCCCTTCCCCTTCCTCTTCCTCTTCCTCTTCCTCTTCCCATTCCCCTTCCCCTTCCCCTTCCCCTTCCCCTTCCCCTTCCCCTTCCCCTTCCCCTTCCTCTTCCCCTTCCCCTTCCCCTTCCCCTTCCCCTTCCCATTCCCCAGGGCGAGCTGGGCTCAGGCAGGGTCAGAATTCCCAAATTCCCTGTGGATTCCCGGGATCCGATCCCAGTTTTCCCTGTGAATTCCCGGGATCCGATCCCCGTTTTCCCCACGGATTCCCGGGATCCGATCCCAGTTTTCCCCACGGATTCCCGGGATCCGATCCCCGTTTTCCCCACAGATTCCCGGGATCCGATCCCAGTTTTCCCTGCGGATTCCCAGGATCCGATCCCTGTTTTCCCCGCGGATTCCCGGGATCCAATCCCAGTTTCCCCGCGGATTCCCAGGATCCGATCCCAGTTTTCCCCGCGGATTCCCGGGATCCGATCCCCGTTTTCCCCGCGGATTCCCGGGATCCGATCCCAGTTTTCCCCGCGGATTCCCGGGATCCGATCCCCGTTTTCCCCGCGGATTCCCGGGATCTCACTGCCGTTTTCCCGCAGCTGGAAGGACGGGCTGGCCTTCAACGCGCTCATCCACCGGCACCGCCCGGAGCTGATCGAGTACGACAAGCTGCGCAAGGTAACCCCCCGCCCGTCCCCCTGGGAAAGCCGGGAATTCCGGAATTCCCACCCACGGAGCCTCCGCTGCCCCGCAGGACGACCCCGTCACCAACCTCAACAACGCCTTCGAGGTGGCCGAGAAGTACCTGGACATTCCCAAGATGCTGGACGCCGAGGGTAAGCGCGGGGTTCCCGATCCGCGGCGTCCCGGGGTCTCCTCCGGGCCCTGCGGGGGGATTTCCTCGCGGGAGGCGCCGGATCCCTGATTTAACCTGGCTTCCTGCGGTTCCCAGCTGCCCAGGTGGATTCGTCCGGGGTTTGGGGTGCTCACCGTTCCGGTGTTCTTTGATTTCGTCATCCTGTTATGTCAGGGGTGCAGAGCTCTCAGGACTCCACCGCTGTGCAATCCCACAGCTCCAGCATCCCACAAATCTGGCGTTCCTTTCTTCTAGGATCCCATAATTCTTGGGTTTCATTATTCCAGGATCCCAAAAATCTGGCGTTCCTTTCTTCCAGGATCCCATAATTCTTGGGTTTCATTATTCCAGGATCCCAAAAATCTGGTGTTTCTTTCTTCCAGGATCCCATAATTCTTGGGTTTCATTATTCCAGGATCCCATGACTCCAGGATCCCACAAATTTGGCATTCCTTTCTTCTAGGATCCCACATTTCCAGCATCCCACAAATCTGGCATTCCTTTCTTCTAGGATCCCATAATTCTCTGATTTCATTATTCCAGGACCCCACAATTCCAGGATCCCTCAATTCCAGGACCCTGCAACTCTTTGATCCCACAATTCTAGGACCCCACAATTCCAGGACCCCGCAACTCTTTGATCCCTCAATTCTTTAATCCCACAATTCCAGGACCCCACAATTCTTTGATCCCTCCATTCCAGGACCCCACAACTCTTCGATCCCACACTTCCAGGACCCCACACTTCCAGGACCCCCCAACTCTCTGACCCCACAGTTCCAGGTCCCACAGAGGAGCCGCCTGACCTCACCCCAATTTTCCCCGTCCAGCCCCGATCCGTGCCCGTCCGGGGGATTCCCAGGATTTGGGGCCCTGGAGCCGAATTCCGGTGCCGACCCCGTGGCCCCGTGGCCCAGCCCGTTCCCAGTTTGCTCCCAGTGCATTCCCAGTTTGTTCCCAGTGCATTCCCAGTTTGCTCCTAGGGCATTCCCAGTGCATTCCCAGTTTGCTCCCAGTTTGCTCCCAGTTTGCTCCCAGTTTGTTCCCAGTTTGCTCCCAGTGCATTCCCAGTTTGTTCCCAGCGCATTCCCAGTTTGCTCCCAGCCCATTCCCAGTGCGTTCCCAGTTTGCTCCCAGTTTGCTCCCAGTGCATTCCCAGTTTGTTCCCAGTTTGCTCCCAGTTTGTTCCCAGTTTGCTCCCAGCCCGTTCCCAGTTTGTTCCCAGTTTGCTTCCAGTTTGTTCCCAGTTTGCTCCCAGTGCATTCCCAGTTTGCTCCTAGGGCATTCCCAGTGCATTCCCAGTGCATTCCCAGTGCGTTCCCAGTTTGCTCCCAATGTATTCCCAGTTTGTTCCCAGTTTGCTCCCAGTTTTCTCCCCGCCCGTGCCCAGTCTCACCCCCGCGGTTCCCCGCAGACATCGTGAACACGGCGCGGCCCGACGAGAAGGCCATCATGACCTACGTGTCCAGCTTCTACCACGCCTTCTCCGGGGCCCAGAAGGTACCGGGAGCCTCCGGGATCTTCCTCCCGGATCCGTCCTTCCGGAACGTTCCCCCCGGATCCTCCCTCGGGGCTCTCTCTCCGCTCTCACGCTCGCTTCTCTTCCAGCCACGGCCGCTGTCGCTCGGGGGGGGCTCCGGGACCACCCCCGGCTGGCTCATGAGGGGTTAAATCCGCCCGGGAATCCCGAATTTGGGAGAAATCCCTGGGGGATCTGTGGGAAATCTGTGGGAATCCATGGAAATCCGTGGGAAATCCATGGGAATCCTTGAAAATCGTGGGATTCCATAAAAGTCCACGGAAGTCCATGGGAAATCCATGGGAAATTCATGGAAATCCATGGGGATCCATGGGAAATCCCTGGGGAATCTGTGGGAAATCCATGGGGATCCATGGGAATCCTTGAAAATCGTGGGATTCCATAAAAGTCCACGGAAGTCCATGGGAAATCCATGGAAATCCATGGGAAATTCATGGAAATCCATGGGGATCCATGGGAAATCCCTGGGGAATCTGTGGGAAATCCATGGGGATCCATGGGAATCCTTGAAAATCGTGGGATTCCATAAAAGTCCACGGAAGTCCATGGGAAATCCATGGAAATCAGTGGGAAATACATGGAAATCCATGGGAAATTCTTGGCAATCCATGGAAAATTCATGGAAATCCATGGGATTCCACGGAAATCCACAGAAGTCCATGGGAAATTTGTGGGAATCCATGGAAAATCCACGGGATTCCACGGAAATCCACGTGCAGGGCAGGCCGAGGTTCCAGAAGCCCCTCTGGCTCTGGGGGGGTTGAGGAACAGGGCCCGAGGCAGGACACGAACCCCCCATGAGCCATCCCGGGGGGGGATCCCGACCCCGGGAAGCGCTTCCCGCACGCGCTGGGAATTTGGGAATGCTGCTGGAGCTGTGGCTCTCCTCTGCTCTCCCCGGGCAGATATCGTGGGCACGCTGCGGCCCGACGAGAAGGCCATCATGACCTACGTGTCCTGCTTCTACCACGCCTTCTCCGGGGCCCAGAAGGTGAGCCCGGCCCCGGAGGGCCCCGCTGCCCTTGCCCGGGGTCTGGGATCTGCCCGGGATCTGGGATCTGCCCGGGATCTGGGATCTGCCTGGCTGCTGCTCTGCTTGGCCTGGGGACAGGGGAAGTGGGGCCTGGCTCTGCTGAGGTCACGCTGCCGGCTTCCTCGGGGTTCTTCCCGTGTTCCCTTCCTCATTCCCTGCCTTTATTCCCTTCCTTTTGCCCTTTATTCCCTTCCTTTTTTCCTTTCCTTTATCCTTTTCTTTTTCCCTTCCTTTATTTCCTTTCTCATTCCCTTCCTTTATTCCCTTCCCTTTTCCTTTTTTTATCCCTTTTTCCCTTTATGCCTTTCCTTTCCCCCTTCCCTTTATCCCCTTCCTTTTCCCATTTTTCCCCATCCTTTTCCCCTTTTTCCCCATCCTTTTCCCCTTTATCCCCTTCCTTTTCCCCTTCCTTTCCCCCTTCCCTTTATCCCTTTCCTTTTCCATTTTATCCCCGTCCTTTTCCCCTTCCTTTCCCCTTCCCTTTATCCCTTTCCTTTTCCCCTTCCTTTTCCTGCTTCCCCCAATCCCTTCCTTTCCTTCCCCCCTCCTTCCCCCTTTCCCTTTATTTGATTTATCGATTTCCTTCCTTTATTTCCTTCTTTCATTTCCTTTATTTCCTCCCCCCGGCCGTTGGATTTTCCTCCTCCCGGCCCTTCCCAGTTCCTCTTCCTCTTCCCGCTGGCGTCCGTCCTCCCGCTCCTCCTCCTGGATTCCTCCTCTGCTTCCCGCCCAGGTACCTCCAGCCCAGCCTCCTCTTCCTCCTCTTCCTCCTCCTCCTCCTCCTGCTGCTGGGGCAGGACAGCCCGTGGGATCGGGATGGGGTTTGGGATCGGGCACAGAGAGGGCTGGGCTTCCTTTTTCCTTCCCCTTTCTTTTATTTTATTCTCTTTTCCCCCCCTTTCCCCCCCTTTTTCCTCCTTTTTCCTCCTTTTTCCCCCCTTTCCCCCCTTTCCCCCCTTTTTCCCCCCTTTTCCCCCCTTTTCTCCCTTTTTCTCCCTTTCTTTCCCCATTCTTTCCCCTTTCTTTTCTCTTCCTCTTTCCTTCAATCTTTTTTTGTTTCCCCCTATTTTCTCCCAATTTTCCCGTTCCTTTCCCCCGTTTTTTCCCCTATTTCTGCTTTTTTATCTCCTTATTTTCCCCTTCTTTTTTCCTTCTTCTTCCTCACACTTTCCTCCTTTTTTTCTTCCTCTTCCCTCTGCCCCTTTCCCTGGGGCCGGGGGTGTTCCTGACCCCATATTCCCATATTCCCAACCCCTCATTCCCATGTTCCCAATCCCAAACTCCCGAATTCCCGTTGCCGCAGGCGGAGACGGCGGCGAATCGGATCTGCAAAGTGCTGGCCGTGAACCAGGAGAACGAGCAGCTCATGGAGGACTACGAGCGCCTGGCCTCGGATGTAAGGGGGAAACACCCCAAAAACACCCCAAAACCACCCCAAAAACACCCCAAAACCACCCCCAAATCCATTAATGGAGCACTGTGAGCGCCTGGCCTCGGATGTAAGGGGGAAAACCCCAAAAACACCCCAAAAACACCCCAAAAACCACCCCCAAATCCCCCCATGGAGCACTGTGAGCGCCTGGCCTCGGATGTAAGGGGTAAAACCCCAAAAACACCCCAAAAACACCCCCAAATCCCCCCATGGAGCACTGTGAGCGCCTGGCCTCGGATGTAAGGGGAAAAAACCCCAAAAACACCCCAAAAACACCCCCAAATCTCCCCCGTGGAGCACTGTGAGCTCCTGGCCTCGGATGTAAGGGGGAAACACCCCAAAACCACCCCAAAAACACCTCCAACCCTTCTTCCACATTCCCAGTTCCTGTCCCCCAGCTGCTGGCGTGGATCCAGCCCCACCCCACACCTCAAACCCCATCCCAAACCTCATCCCAAACCCCAAATCCCTTTTCCCCCCAGCTGCTGGTGTAGATCCAGCTCCCCAAACCCCACCCCACACCCCAAATCTGTGTCCCCCCAGCTTCTGGCCTGGATCCAGCTCCCCAAACCCCACCTCACACCCCAAACCCCACCCCACACCCCAAATCTGTGTCCCCCCAGCTTCTGGCCTGGATCCAGCTCCCCAAACCCCATCCCACACCCCAAACCCCACCCCACACCCCAAATTCCCTCTCCCCCAGCTGCTGGCGTGGATTCAGCCCCCCACACCCCACCCCACACCCCAAACCCCACCCCACACCCCAAACCCCATCCCACACCCCAAACCCCACCCCAAACCCCATCCCACACCCCACCCCACACCCCAAATCTGTGTCACCCCAGCTGCTGGCGTGGATCCAGCCCCCCAAACCCCACCCCACATCCCAAAATCCAGCCCCCCAAACCCCACCTCACACCCCAAACCCCACCCCACACCCCAAACCTGTGTCCCCCCAGCTGCTGGCCTGGATCCAGCTCCCCAAATCCCACCCCACACCCCAAACCTCACCCCAAACCCCACCCCACACCCCTCCCCACACCCCAAACCTGTGTCCCCCCAGCTGCTGGCGTGGATCCAGCCCCCTAAACCCCACCCCACACCCCACATCTGTGTCCCCCCAGCTGCTGGCATGGATCCAGCCCCCCAAACCCCACCCCACACCCCAAACCCGTGTCCCCCCAGCTGCTGGCGTGGATCCAGCGCACCATCCCCTGGCTGGAGGCCCGGGACCCCCAGAAGACCATCCCGGCCATGCAGCAGAAGCTGGAGGATTTCCGCGAGTACCGGCGCGTGCACAAACCCCCCAAGGTGCAGGAGAAGTGCCAGCTCGAGATCAACTTCAACACCCTGCAGACCAAGCTGCGCCTCAGCGGCCGGCCCGCCTTCATGCCCTCCGAGGGCAGGATGGTCTCGGTGGGTCTGGGGGCTTTGGGGTCCTGGGGGGGGTTAAACCCACCTTAAACTGCCCCAAATCTGCCCCAGCCCTCCGAGGGCAGGATGGTCTCGGTGGGTCTGGGGGCCTCGGGGTCCTGGGGGGGGTTAAACCCACCTTAAACTGCCCCAAATCTGCCCCAGCTCTCCGAGGGTAGCATGGTCTGGGGGCTTCGGGATCCTGGGCAGGTTAAAATCCACCCTGGTGTGTCCTAAATCCACCCTAAATCTGCCCTGGCCTTCATGCCCTCCGAGGGCAGGATGGTCTGGGGGCTTCGGGGTCTTGGGGTGCCTAAACCCACCTTAAACTGCCCCAAATCTGCCCCAGCCCTGCGAGGGCAGGATGGTCTCGGTGGGTCTGGGGGCTTCGGGGTCCTGGGGGGTCTAAAACCCACCCTGGTGTGTCCTAAACCCACCTTAAGCGGCCCCAAATCTGCCCCAGCCCTGCGAGGGCAGGATGGTCTCAGTGGGTCTGGGGTCTTCGGGGTCCTGGGGGGGAATTTCGGGGTTTTCAGGGGGTCAAATCCACCTTAGTGTGTCCTAAACCCACCCTAAACCCACCCACGTGGGTGCTGCCAGAGGGCAGGGTGGGCTCAGGTGGTTTGGGAGGGTCCCAGGGGGTTTTGGGGTGACTCTGAGGGGTTTTGGGGTCCCCAGGACATCGGGGCGGGCTGGCAGCGCCTGGAGCAGGCTGAGAAGGGCCACAAGGAGTGGGGTCACCTGTGCCAGGGGTTTTTGGGGTGACTCTGAGGGGTTTTGGGGTCCCCAGGACATCGGGGCGGGCTGGCAGCGCCTGGAGCAGGCCGAGAAGGGCCACGAGGAGTGGCTGCTGACGGAGCTGCGGCGCCTGGAGCGCCTGGATCACCTGGCCGAGAAATTCCGGCAGAAAGCCTCGATCCACGAGGGGTGGACGGAAGGTACTGGGCTGGGGATGGATTTGGGGTTCAGGGGATGGATTTGGGGTTCAGACACCAGGATTTGGGGGTTCAGGGGATGGATTTGGAGAGCAGGGAATGGATTTGGGGAGCAAGGAATCGAAGTGGGGCTGATGGGGATTCAGGGGTGTCCCCACACCTGTGCCCAGGTAAGGAGGTGGCACAGGGAGGGTTCAGGGGTCTCAGGGGTGTCCCCACACCTTGCCCAGGTAAGGAGGTGGCACAGGGAGGGTTCAGGGGTGTCCCCACACCTGTGCCCAGGTAAGGAGGTGGCACAGGGGATGGCACAGAGGGGGTTCAGGGGTCTCAGGGGTGTCTCCACACCTTGCCCAGGTAAGGAGGTGGCACAGGGAGGGTTCAGGGGTCTCAGGGGTGTCTCCACACCTTGCCCAGGTAAGGAGGTGGCCCTGAGGGACCGGGACTCGGGCACGGCCTCGCTGGCCCAGGTGCGGGCGCTGCTCCGCAAGCACGAGGCCTTCGAGTCGGACCTGGCGGCGCACCAGGACCGGGTGGAGCAGATTGCGGCCATCGCCCAGGAGCTCAAGTATGGGAACCCAAAACACCCCCAAAACGCCCCAGATTGGACCCCAAAATAACCCCCAAAGTGACCCCAGAAGCAAACCCCAGCCATCACCCAGGAGCTCAAGTATGGGAACCCAAAACACCCCCAAAATGCCCCAAATTGGACCCCAAAATAACCCCCAAAGTGTCCCCAGAAGCAAACCCCAGCCATCACCCAGGAGCTCAAGTATGGGAACCCAAAACACCCCCAAAACGCCCCAAATTGAGCCCCAAAGTAACCCCCAAATTGGATCCCAAAATCACCCCCAAAGTGTCCCGGGGGGGACCCCAAAAGCAGATCCCAACCATCACCCGAGTACAGAATGGGAGAGCCCAAAACAACCTGTGAGATGTCCCAAAACACACCCCAAAATATTACCCAATAAATTACCCAAACTGGCCCCAAATACACCCAGAATGACCCGAAATATCCCCCTCTTTGTTCCTCTTCACACCCTTTCCTGCTGTCTTCCCCTTTTCCCCATTCTTCCCCTTTTTTCCATGGCCTTTCCCTCTTTTCCCACTGTTTTTTTCACCATTTCTCCCCATTCCCCTTCATTTTCCCCCATTTCCCCCCATTTTCCCAATTTTCCCCCATTTTTCCCTCATTTCCCCCCGTTTTTCCCCATTTCCCCCCCATTTCCCCCCCATTTCCCCCCGTTTTTCCCCATTTTCTCCCTGTTTCCCCCCTGTTTTTCCCCATTTTCCCCTGTTTTTCCCCATTTTCCCCCGTTTTTCCCCATTTCCCCCCCCGTTTTTCCCCGTTTTCCCCCGTTTCCCAGCGAGCTGGATTACTACGACTCGCCGAGCGTCAACGCGCGGTGCCAGAAGATCTGTGACCAGTGGGACCTGCTGGGCTCGCTGACCCACAGCCGCCGCGAGGCGCTCGAGGTCAGCAGGGAGGGACCGGATCCCAAACAGCCCCAGATCCCAACCCTGGATCCCAATCCCGGGATCCCAACCCTGGATCCCACCCCAGGATCCCAGCCCACCCCACGATCCCAACCTCAGATCCCAACCCAGGATCCCAATGCCAGATCCCAACCACCCCGGGATCCCAGCCCAGATCCCACCCCAGATCCCAGTCCCTGGATCCCACCCAGGATCCCAGCCCAGCATCCCACCCAGGATCCCACCCCAGATCCCAGCCCCTGGATCCCACCCCGGGATCCCACCCCAGATCCCAGTCCCTGGATCCCACCCAGGATCCCAGCCCAGCATCCCACCCCAGATCCCAGCCCCTGGATTCCACCTGGGATCCCACCCCAGATCCCAGCCTCTGGATCCCAGCCCAGCATCCCACCCAGGATCCCACCCCTGAGATCCCACCCCCGAGATCCCACCCCTGAGATCCCACCCTGGGATCCCACCTCGGATCTCACTCCGGGATCCCACCTCGGATCCCACCCTGGATCCCACCCCAGATCCCACCCCGGTATCTCAACCCCGGGACCCCACCGGGATCCCAGCCCGGACCCCACCGGGATCCCAGCCCCAGATCCCACTGGAATCCCACCTGGGATCCCAGCCCAGATCCCACCCGGGATCCCACCCAGGATCCCACCGGGATCCCAGCCCAGATCCCAACCCCGGGACCCCACTGGGATCCCAGCGCGGACCCCACGGGGATCCCAGCCCGGATCCCACCCCGGGATCCCACCGGGATCCCAGCCCCAGACCCCACGGGGATCCCAGCGCGGCGTGTTTGGCCGCAGCAAACGGAGAAGCAGCTGGAGACCATCGACGAGCTGCACCTGGAGTACGCCAAGCGCGCGGCGCCCTTCAACAACTGGATGGAGAGCGCCATGGAGGACCTGCAGGACATGTTCATCGTGCACACCATCGAGGAGATCCAGGTGGGCAGCGCCGCCTGGCCCAAAAGTAACGAGAACAAAACCAAAAAATTCCATTTTCGGTGGGGTTTGGGCGTTTTCTGGCCGGTTCTGTGGCCGAGCTTTGGGGCTGGAGCAGCTCCCAGCTGCAGTCCCCAGAGCTCTGAGGATTTGTTCTGGAATTATTGCCTGGGATTATCCTGTGGAAGAATTCTGTGGAATTATTCCGTGGGATTCTGTGGAAGAATTCTATGGAATTTTTCTGTGGAATTATTGTGAGGAATATTTCTGTGGCATGATTCTGTGGAATTCTGAGGAATAATTCTGTTGAAGAATTCTGTGGAATGATTTTCTGTGGAATTATTTTCTGTGGAATTATTCTGAGGAATGATTCCGTGGAATGGTTCTGTGGAATGGTTCCGTGGAATGGTTCTGTGGAATAATCCTGTGGAACGATTCTCGGGAATAATTTTCTGGAATAATTCTCGGCAATAATCCTGTGGGATAATCGTGTGGAATAACCTTGTGGAATAATTCTTGGGAATAATCTTCTGGAATAATCCTGTGGAATAATTCTTGGGAATAATCCTGAGGAATAATCCTGTGGAATAACCCTGTAGAGTAATTCTCAGCAATAATTTTCTGGAATAATCCTGATGAATAACCCTGTGGGATAATCCCGAGGGATAATCCCGAGGAGTAATCCCCGTGTCCCGCGTGCCCCAGGGCCTGATCGCCGCCCACGACCAGTTCAAGTCGACGCTGCCGGACGCGGACAAGGAGCGGGAGGCGATCCTGGGGATCCAGCGGGAGGCGCAGCGGATCGCGGATCTGCACGGGATCCAGCTGCCCGCCAGCAACCCCTACACCTCGGTCACGCCCCAGATCATCAACTCCAAGTGGGAGCGGGTACGAGGGGAGCCTAACCCCTTCCCGCCCTTTGCCCCACCTTTCCCACTCCTTTTCCCCACCTTTTGTGCTGTTTTCTCCCTTTTTCCTGCAGTTTTCCCCCTTTTCCTGCAGTTTTTCCCCTTTCCCAGCAGGGTTTCCCATCCCTTTTTGCATTTTTTCCCAGTTTCCCACAGGGTAGGATTTCCCAGTTTCCCTGTAGGAAGTTTCCCATCCCTTTCCCGTTTTCCCCAGTTTCCCAGCAGGGTTTCCCACCCTTTCCCAGTTTCCCCAGTGTTTCCCACCCTTTCCCAGTTTCCCCAGTGTTTCCCACCCTTTCCCAGTTTCCCAGCAGTGTTCCCACCCTTTCCCAGTTTCCCAGCAGTGTTTCCCAGTTTCCCCAGTGTTTCCCAGCAGTGTTTCCCAGTTTCCCCCCAGTGTTCCCACCCTTTCCCAGTTTCCCAGTAGGATTTCCCAGTTTCCCCAGTGTTTCCCAGTAGGATTTCCCAGTCTCCCCAGTGTTCCCCAGCAGTGTTTCCCAGTTTCCCCGGTGTTCCCACCCTTTCCCAGTTTCCCCAGTGTTCCCCAGTAGTGTTTCCCAGTGTTCCCAGTAGGATTTCCCGGTTTCGCCGGCGTTCCCACCCTTTCCCAGTGTTCCCAGTAGGATTTCCCGGTTTCCCCGGCGTTCCCACCCCCTTTCCCGGTTTCCCCAGTGTTTCCCAGTAGGATTTCCCAGTTTCCCAGTAGGATTTCCCAGTCTCCCCAGCAGTGTTTCCCAGTGTTCCCAGTAGGATTTCCCGGTTTCGCCGGCGTTCCCACCCTTTCCCAGTGTTCCCAGTAGGATTTCCCGGTTTCGCCGGCGTTCCCACCCCTGTGCGTTGCCCCCCAGGTGCAGCAGCTGGTGCCCAAGCGGGACCAGGCGCTGCAGGAGGAGCAGAGCCGGCAGAACTCCAACGAGCACCTGCGGCGGCAGTTCGGCAGCCAGGCCAACCGCGTGGGGCCCTGGATCCAGACCAAGATGGAGGTCAGGAGCCACCCCCGGCTGCCGCGGTGGGGATGGAGACAGGGGAGATGGAGATGGAGGGGGTGGCGTGGTGGAGATGGAGATGGTGGAGATGGAGATGATGGGATGGTGGAGATGGAGATGGTGGAGATGGAGATTGAGATGGTGGAGATGGAGATGGTGGGATGGTGGAGATGGAGATGATGGGATGGTGGAGATGGAGATGGTGGAGATGGAAATTGAGATGGTGGGGATGGAGATGGAGAGGGTGGGGTGGTAGGATGGTGGAGTGGTGGAGATGGAGATGGTGGGGGTGGTGGGATGGTGGAGATGATGGGGATAGAGATGGAGAGGGTGGGATGGTGGAGGTGGAGATGGTTGGATGGTGGAGATGGAGATTGGGATGGTGGAGATTGAGATGGTGGGATGGTGGAGATGGAGATGGTTGGATGGTGGAGATGGTGATGGTGGACATGGAGATGGAGATGGTGGGATGGTGGAGGTGGAGATGGTGGAGAAGATGGAGGTGTGGAGATGGTGGAGATGGACATAGTGGGATGGTGGAGATGGTGAAGATGGAGATTGAGATGATGGAGAATGGAGATGGAGATAGGGAAGGTGGAGATGGAGAGGGTGGGATGGTGGGGAGGGTGGAGATGGAGATAGGGATGGTGGAGGTGGAGAGGGTGGAATGGTGGAGAAGGTGGAGATGGAGATAGGGATGGTGGAGGTGGAGAGGGTGGGATGGTGGAGATGGAGAGGGTGGGATGGTGGAGAAAGGTGAAGATGGAGATAGGGATGATGGAGGAGGTGGAGATGGAGAGGGTGGGATGGTGGAGATGGTGGAGTCAGCTCTGGTGCTGCTCCATGCCCACGTTATCCCAGCTCTGTGAGCCGTGGGAAGGGCTGGATCGGTGGAATCCTGGAAAGCGGGACGGGATTCCTGCGTAGGGGTCTGGGATCGCCCGGGGGGATCCGGTGGGGTGCTGGAGGGGCCGGGAGCGCTGGGATCGGCTCCGGGGCCGCTCGGCTCTGGTCGGGGCTCTGGAAGGGAATCCCCCGCGATGCCAGGAGATCGGCCGGATCTCCATCGAGATGAACGGGACCCTGGAGGACCAGCTGAACCACCTGAAGGAGTACGAGGAGAACATCGTGGAGTACAAACCCAACCTGGAGCTGCTGGAGCAGCAGCACCAGCTGGTGCAGGAGGCGCTCATCTTCGACAACCAGCACTCCAACTACACCATGGAGGTGGGGACCTGGCAGCCCCGCAGTTTGGGGTCATCCCGAGGGGATTCGGGGCCATCCTGAGAGGATTTGGGGTCATCCCGAGGGGGTTCAGGGTCATCCCGAGGGGATTTGGGGTCACCGAGGGGATTTGGGGCCATCCTGAGGAGATTTGGGGTCGTCCCAAGGGGATTTGGGATCACCGAGAAGCTGGGACTGGGGAGGGAGGGGTCCCACAGGGATTTGGGGGTCCCAGGCCCTGATCCTCCACAGCTGGATTCCAGCTGCACGTGGAGCTGGGATCTCATGGAATTGGGGTCATCCCGGGGGATCAGGATGATCTCGTGGGCACTGGATCCCTCCCTGGGGATCAGGATGATCCCGTGGGCGCTGGATCCCAGCGCAGGGGATCGGGGTGCTCCGGAGGACACTGGATCCCTCCTGTGGGGATCAGGATGATCCCGTGGGCGCTGGATCCCAGCGCAGGGGATCGGGGTGCTCCGCTGCCCCTCACTGCCCCGTTGCCGTGCGGTGCAGCACCTGCGCGTGGGCTGGGAGCAGCTGCTGACCACCATCGCCCGGACCATCAACGAGGTGGAGAACCAGATCCTGACCCGCGACGCCAAGGGCATCAGCCAGGAGCAGATGCAGGAGTTCCGCGCCTCCTTCAACCACTTCGACAAGGTCCGGGATCCCGGGGGATCTGGGGGGATCTGGGATCCCACCCGCAGCAGCCCCACGGGTCGTTCCCCCCTGGAATGGGGGAGTTGCCTCCCGTTTTCCCTCATTTCTCCGTTTTCTGTCTGCCCAGGACCACGGCGGTGCCCTGGGCCCGGAGGAGTTCAAGGCCTGTTTGATCAGCCTGGGCTACGACGTCGAGAACGACCGGCAGGTACTGCCTGCTTCCTCCTCCTCCTCCTCCTCCTCTTCCTCTCCTTCCTGCCTGCCTGCCTTCCTTCCTTCCTTCCTTCCTCCCTCCCTTCCTCTCCCCTTCCTTCCTCCTTTCCTTCCATCCTTTTCTGGGCCGGTTTCCTCCTCTAACAGATTCTCTGCTTTTCTCTCCCTTTCCCTCTCCCTTTCCCTCTTCCTCCTCTTCCTCTCCTCTTCCTCCCGGCAGCCGAAGCGCCGCACGGACTCCAACGACTTCCGCGCCCTGCTGGGCCCCGCGGGATCCGGCCTGGTAACCTCTCCCTTCTCCTGCTCTGCACCTTTTATTTCCTCCTGTTTTTATCCCGTCGCTCTGGGGGGAGGAAGGGGAGGAGGAAGGGCAGGGGAATCCCAGCGGGAAAGAAGAAGAAGCTCCGGAATTCCCGGGGAGAAAGCTCCGGAAGGCCCTGGAACGCCTGGGGGAGCGGCAGGATCCCCGAGCTGGCCTCTCCCCGCAGGGCGACGCCGAGTTCCAGCGGATCATGGCCGTGGTGGATCCCAACGGCAGCGGCAGCGTCACCTTCCAGGCCTTCATCGACTTCATGTCCCGGGAAACCACGGACACGGACACGGCCGAGCAGGTCATCAACAGCTTCCGCGTGCTGGCCGGGGACAAGGTGGGCACAGCGGGCTCTGGGGGGCTTGGGAAGGGGACACTGGGGTCTGGGGTGGTCCTGGGGGGTTTGGGAACAGGCAGTGGGGTCTGGGATGGTTCTGAGGGGTTTGGGAAGGGGGCACTGGGGTCTGGGGTGGCCCTGGGGGGTTTGGGAGTGGGGCAATGAGGTCTGGGAAGGACACAGCAGAATTATGAGGTGAGATTTGGGAATTCCAGGGTGGGATTTGGGGAGTAAGACCAAGGCAGGATTTGGGGACCACTTTTTCGAAGTTTGTCAATCCCCTGGTGGGTTCACTGACACCGGGGCTCGGTTAACCCCCGTTTTTCCCCGTTTTTCCCCCGTTTATCCCCGCTGTCCCCCAGAACTACATCACAGCGGCCGAGCTGCGGCGGGAGCTGCCGGCGGCGCAGGCCGAGTACTGCATCGCCCGCATGGCGCCCTACCCCGGCCCCGACGGCGTCCCCGGCGCCCTGGACTACAAATCCTTCTCCACGGCGCTGTACGGCGAGAGCGACCTCTGAGCGGGGCCCCGGGATCCCCCGGGATCCCCGACGGTCCCGGATCCCCCAGGATCCCCCGGGATCCCGGATCCCCGACCCCCCGCCTCCTACTATGCAACAGTTGATTGATCTTGGGATATTTCGGGATGCGATTCCCACTTTTCCTCGGGTTCCGCCTCCCGCGGGGCCTCGCAGCGCCCGGAAATGGTTATTTTTGGTAACGAGACACAGAGAGAGAGAGAAAGAGAGAAATTCCCGCTATTTTTCACGGGCTCGGCGGCGCAGCCCGAGGGTTCCCTCTCCCCTCACGTTTCCCCCACTTCTCACCTAATTTATGGCTTTTTTCCAGAGGGGAAAAATCCGGGGTTTTGGGGGGGTTTTTTTTAGGTTTTTCACTCACATTCCCACCTCGGAGCAGCGTTTTGTGGACCAAAAAAAAAAAATAAATGGGGGAAGTAAGGGGGGAAGAGGGAAAAAAGGCGAGAAATGCGAAGCACAGAGAAATGAGGAAAAAATTAGGAGGAAAAATGTGGAGAGAGATGGAAAATTAGAAAAAAAATAAGGAGAAATGAAAAATGTGGAAAAATTAGGAGAGGAATGAGGAAAATCATGGAGAAATCTGGAGGAATACAGAAAAATATGGGAAAATAATGATAAATGAAGAAGAGTAAGGAGAAGAATCTAGAGAGAAATAAGGAGAACTGTGGAAAAGTATTAAAAATTAAGAGAAACAAGGAGGAAAATTATGAGAAATCCGCCTAATAAAGCGCCTGATCCTGGAAAATTTTGACGGGAAGCAGAAAATTCCGGTTTCCTTTATAACTTTACGGATTTATTATATAAATATATATTCACGTAGCAGCTTCTTTGTCCTGTAATTAAAATATTGCTGGAAAAAACAACCTCTGGAGTCTTGGAGTTCTTCACTTTTTCCCCAGGTACAGCCAACAAGTTCATCTTTAGGGGAGAAAATGACCATTTTGAGGTAAAAGTGAGATTGTTGGGAAGGGACATTTTGAGGGTAAAATTGTGATTTTTTTTTTGGACAGGTCAGAAAAATCATGGGGGTAAAACCTGAGGTGATCTTTAAGTGATGGAAGGAATATTTTTGGGGTGAAATGTGAGGCACACGGGAGTGCAGGGTCACTAAGTTGTACTGGGGTTTTTTCCCCATGTTCCCCATCCTTTTTTCACTCCCCTTTCCCACCCTTTTTCCTTCACTTCTTTTCTTTTTTCCCCTCACATTCCTCTCTTCTCCCCTCACGTTTCCCTCCTTTTTCCCTTCACATTTCCCTCTCTTTTCCCTTCACATTTCCCCTTTTCCCCCTCACATTTCCCTCTCTTTTCCCTTCACACTTCCCCTCCTTTTTCCTCTCATGTTTCTCTCCCTTTCCCTCTCTCATTTCTCTTTTCTCCCCTCGCGATTCCCGCCCTTTTCTCCTCTCACATTTCCCATTCTTTTCCCCTCACATTTCTCTCTCTTTCCCCTCACATTTCCTTCTCTTTTCCTTTCGCATTTCCCCTTTTCTCCCCTCATGATTCCCGCCCTTTTCTCCCCTCACATTTCCCTCTTTCCCCTCACATTTCCCTCTTTTCCCTTCACACTTCCCCTCCCTTTTCTCCCCTCACGTTTCCGTCCCTTTTCCCTTCACATTTCCCCTTTTTCCCCTCACGTTTCCCTCCCTTTCCCCCTCACATTTCCCCTTTTTCCCCTCACGATTCCTTCTCTTTCCCCCTCACATTTCTTTCTTTTCTCCCCTCACGTTTCCCTCCCTTTTCCCCTCACATTTCTCTCTTTTCTCCCCTCACATTTCTTTCTTTTCTCCCCTCACGTTTCCCTCCCTTTCCCCCTCACATTTCTCTTTTCTCCCCTCACATTTCTCTCTCCTCCCCTCACGATTCCCGCCCTTTCCTCCCCTCACGTTTCTTTCTCATCTCCCCTCACATTTCCCTCTCTTTCCCCTCACATTTCCCCTTTTTCCCCCTCACGATTTCCACCCTTTTCTCCCCTCACGTTTCCCTCCCTTTTCCCCTCACATTTCTCTCTTTTCTCCCCTCACATTTCTTTTTCTCCCCTCACGTTTTCCCTCCCTTTCCCCCTCACATTTCTCTCTCCTCCCCTCACGATTCCCGCCCTTTCCTCCCCTCACGATTCCCGCCCTTTCCTCCCCTCACGTTTCTTTCTCATCTCCCCTCACATTTCCCTCCCTTTCCCCTCACATTTCCCCTTTTCCCCCCCTCACCATTCCCACCCTTTTCTCCCCTCACATTTTCCTTCCCTTTCCCCCTCACATTTCTTTTTCTCCCCTCACATTTTCCCTCCCTTTTCCCCTCACATTTCTCTCTCCTCCCCTCACGATTCCCGCCCTTTCCTCCCCTCACGTTTCTTTCTCATCTCCCCTCACATTTCCCTCTCTTTCCCCTCACATTTCCCCTTTTTCCCCCTCACGATTTCCACCCTTTTCTCCCCTCACGTTTCCCTCCCTTTTCCCCTCACATTTCTCTCTTTTCTCCCCTCACATTTCTTTTTCTCCCCTCACGTTTTCCCTCCCTTTCCCCCTCACATTTCTCTCTCCTCCCCTCACGATTCCCGCCCTTTCCTCCCCTCACGTTTCTTTCTCATCTCCCCTCACATTTCCCTCTCTTTCCCCTCACATTTCCCCTTTTTCCCCCTCACGATTTCCACCCTTTTCTCCCCTCACATTTTCCCTCCCTTTCCCCCTCACATTTCTCTCTCCTCCCCTCACGATTCCCGCCCTTTTCTCCCCTCAGGATTCCCTCTCATCTCCCCTCACATTTCCCTTCACATTTCCCCTTTTTCCCCTCACGTTTCCCTCCCTTTTCCCCTCACATTTCCCCTTTTTCCCCTCACGATTCCTTCTCTTTCCCCCTCACATTTCTTTCTTTTCTCCCCTCACGATTCCCGCCCTTTTCTCCCCTCAGGATTCCCTCTCATCTCCCCTCACATTTCCCTCTCTTTCCCCTCTCATTTCCCTCCCTTTTCCCCTCACATTCCCCGCTCATTTTCCCCTCAAGTCTCCCGAGCTGCAGCAGGAACAGCTTTATTAAGGTCAGTGTTGGAAGAGGACAGTTGAGGGGGGCAGTTATGGGGCAGTTACGGGGCAGTTACGGGGCTGTTCCAGGGCACTTATGGGGCAGCGACAGGACACTTTGTGGGTCAGAAGTGCACATAGGACAGGACCACATCGCCCTCGATCTCCAGCACGTCCACGTGGGGCCCGGCTGGCACCCGGTGGTGGAAATCGAAGAGCGGCTGCCCCTCGGCGAACACCTTGAAGCGATGGTTCCCGCAGCGGATCGACAGCTGGGGGGGCACAGGGGACAACCGGGGGGGGCTGTCACCTCAGAGACCCCCAAAATCACCCCAGAGATTCCCCAAAGTCACCCCAGAGACCCACAGAGTTACCTCAGAGACCCCAAAATCACCCCAGAGACCCACAGAGTTACCTCAGAGACCCACAGAGTTACCTCAGAGACCCCAAAGTCACCCCAGCGACCCACAGAGTTACCTCAGAGACCCCAAAATCACCCCAAGGACCCTCAAAATCACTCCAGAGTCACCTCAGAGACCCCCAAAGTCACCCCAGAGTCACCTCCCAGATCCCAAATCCCACCCTGTGGCCCCCCAGTACACTGGATTCCCCCCAAAATCCCACCCTGCTCCCCTCTGAGGACCCCAAATCCCCCCCTGCTCCCCTCCCCAGGACCCCAAACCCCTTCCAACCCCCTCTGAGGACCCCAAATCCCACCCTGCTCCCCTCTGAGGACCCCAGACCCCCTCCAAACCCCTCTGAGGACCCCAAATCCCCCCCTGCTCTCCTCCCCATGACTCCAAACCCCCTCCAACCCCCTCTGAGGACCCCAAATCCCCCCCTGCTCCCCTCCGCATGACCCCAAACCCCTCTGAGGACCCCAAATCCCCCCCTGCTCCCCTCTGAGGACCCCAAATCCCCCCCTGCTCCCCTCCCCAGGACCCCAAACCCCCTCCAAACCCCTCTGAGGACCCCAAATCCCCCCCTGCTCCCCTCTGAGGACCCCAAATCCCCCCCTGCTCCCCTCCCCATGGCCCTAAACCCCCTCCAAACCCCTCCGAGGACCCCAAATCCCCCCCTTCTCCCCTCCCCATGACCCCAAACCCCCCCCGAGCCCCCTCCCCGCTCACGTCGAAGTAGCGGCCGCGCTGGAAGGGGCTGCAGCAGGAGATGTCCCTCTCCTCGTGGCCCCAGCTGCCCCCCAGCAGGGAGTTCCGGACCACGGCGTCGCCCTCGTCCATCCTCGGGTTCAGGTGCAGCACCACGTCCCCCCCCGGGCCCGCTCGCAGGTTGATGTGGAACCTGGGGGGGTTTTGGGGTGTTTGGGGGGGGGATTTTGGGGTGTTTGGGGGGAGGTTCAGGGTCATTTCGGGGGGGATTTGGAGGATTTTGGGGGATTTGGGGGGCATTTCAGGGGTTTGGGGGTCCTGGGGGTGTGAAAAGGGGGATTTCAGGAGGATTTGGGGGGATTTTGGGGTGTCTGGGGGGAGGTTCATGGTCATTTTGGGGGGGATTTGGAGGGTTTGGGGGATTTGGGGGGCATTTCAGGGGTTTGGGGGTCCTGGGGGTGTGAAAAGGGGGATTTCAGGAGGATTTGGGAGGATTTTGGGGTGTTTGGGGGGAGGTTCAGGGTCGTTTGGGGGGGATTTGGAGGATTTTGGGGGATTTGGGGGGCATTTCAGGGGTTTGGGGGTCCTGGGGGTGTGAAAAGGGGGATTTCAGGAGGATTTGGGAGGATTTTGGGGTGTCTGGGGGGAGGTTCAGGGTCATTTTGGGGGGGATTTGGAGGGTTTGGGGGATTTGGGGGGCATTTTGGAGGGTTTGGGGGAGATTTTGGGTGTTTGGGGGACATTTTCAGGGGTTTGGGGGAGGTTTGGGGGATTTGGGGGGCATTTCAGGGGTTTGGGGGTCCTGGGGGTGTGAAAAGGGGGATTTCAGGAGGATTTGGGGGGATTTTGGGGTGTCTGGGGGGAGGTTCATGGTCATTTTGGGGGGGATTTGGAGGGTTCGTGGGATTTGGGGGGCATTTCAGGGGTTTGGGGGTCCTGGGGGTGTGAAAAGGGGGATTTCAGGAGGATTTGGGGGGAATTTGGGTGCTTGGAGGGGGTTTGGGGGGAATTTCGGAGGGTTCGGGAGGGGGAATTCGGGGATTTGGGGGCATTTGGGGGCATTTGGGGGTCCTGGGGTGGTGACAGGGGGGTTGGGGGATATTTTTGGGTATTTGGGGGGATTTTGGGGGTGTTGAAGGGGATTTCAAGGGGTTTGGGGGGATTTTTGGGATTTTGGGGGGATTTTGGGGATTTTGGGGGTCCTGGGTTGGTTTCGGGGGGCTTGGGGGGATTTTGGGGGTGTCGAGGGGGATTCCGAGGGGTTTGGGGGATTTTGGGGGTCCCGGGTTGGTGACGGGGTGGTTTGGGTGGGATTTGGGGTTGGGGCAGGTCAAAGACGGGGGCTTGTGAAAGATTTTGGGGTCCTGGGGGGGATTTTGGGATCCTGGGAGGGGCCACAGGGGAGTTTTGGGGACCCGGGGCAGGTTTGGGGGGGGTCAGGGGGATTTTGGGGAGGGGTCTTTTTTGGGGGGGGGTCCCCAGTACCTGTTGGCGTGGTGGGGGACGAAGCCCTTGATGACGACGGTTTTTTTGGGGACCAGCCCCCCCGGAATGGTGGCGATGAAGGGGACGGGCTGGGGGGGGGGGGGGGGCACAAACGGGGGGCTCAGAGTGGGGTGAGACCCCCCAAAAACCCCCAAATCCCCCAGGAAGACAAATCCCACCCTCAGAGCCCCCCAGACCCCCGTGTGTCCCCCCAGAACCCCCTTTGAGTCACCCCAAAACCCCCAAATCCTACCCTGACCCCCCCCCGAGCACCCCAAATCTTCTAGACCCCCCCAAAACCCTCCAGGACCCCCAAATTCCCCCCAAATCCCCCTTGAGTCACCCCAAAACCCCCCAAATCCCCCCTTGAGCCACCCCAAAACCCCCAAGTCCCCCCTTGAGTCACCCCAAAACCCCCCGAGACCCCCAAATCCCCCCTTGAGCCACCCCAAAACCCCCAAGTCCCCCCTTGAGTCACCCCAAAACCCCCCGAGACCCCCAAATCCCCCCTTGAGCCACCCCAAAACCCCCCGAGACCCCCAGAACCCCCAAAATCCCCCCTTGAGTCACCCCAAAAGCCCCCGAGACCCCCCAAATCCCCCCTTGAGTCACCCCAAAAGCCCCCGAGACCCCCCAAATCCCCCCCTGAGTCACCCCAAAACCCCCCAAATCCCCCCTTGAGTCACCCCAAAACCCCCCGAGACCCCCAAATCCCCCCCCTTGAGTCACCCCAAAACCCCCCGAGACCCCCAAATCCCCCCTTGGGCCACCCCAAAAGCCCCCGAGACCCCCAAATCCCCCCTTGAGTCACCCCAAAACCCCCCGAGACCCCCAAATCCCCCCCCTTGAGTCACCCCAAAAGCCCCCGAGACCCCCAAATCCCCCCTTGAGTCACCCCAAAACCCCCCGAGACCCCCAAATCCCCCCCCTTGAGTCACCCGAAAAGCCCCCGAGACCCCCCAAATCCCCCCTTGAGCCACCCCAAAAGCCCCCGAGACCCCCAAATCCCCCCAGACTCACCGGGTGGAGGGTGGGGGGCTGCCCCATCACCTGTGGGGTACAGGGTGGGGTCAGGTGTTTTTTGGGGTGGGGGGCGCACCTGGGGAACACCCCGGGGGCCCCCCCCCCTGCTGGGGGAGGGGTGGGTTTTGGGGGGACCCCTCCCCACTTACCGGCAGGTTACAGTCGGGGTAGATGGGGGCGACCTGCGGGGCGTCCTGGGGGGGGGACAGAGGTCAGGGGACCCCAAAATCACCTGGGGACCCCCAAATACACCCGGAGACCCCCCAAAAATCTACCTAGGGACCCCCCAAATCCACCTGGGGGGCTCCAGAATCCACCTGGGGACCCCCAAACCCACCTGGGGACCCCCAAATTCACCTGGGGGGCTCCAGAACCCACCTGGGGACCCCAAAATACACCTGGGGATCCCCAAAATCTACCTAGGGACCCCCCAAATTCACCTGAGGGGCTCCAAAATCCATCTGGGGACCCCCAAATACACCTGGGGGGCTCCAAAACCTACCTGGGGACCCCAAAATACACCTGGGGGGCTCCAAAATCCACCTGGGGACCCCCAAACCCACCTGGGGATCCCCAAAATACACCTGGGGGGCTCCAAAATCCATCTGGGGACCCCCAAATACACCTGGGGGGCTCCAAAACCTACCTGGGGACCCCAAAATACACCTGGGGGGCTCCAAAATCCATCTGGGGACCCCCAAACCCACCTGGGGATCCCCAAAATACACCTGGGGGGCTCCAAAATCCATTTAGGGACCCCTCAAACCCACCTGGGGATCCCCAAAATACACCTGGGGGGCTCCAAAATCCATCTGGGGACCCCCCAAACCCACCTAGGGACCCCCCAAATCCACCTGGGAGGCTCCAAAATCCATCTGGGGACCCCAAAATACACCTGGGGGGCTCCAAAACCCACCTGGGGACCCCAAAATACACCTGGGGGGCTCCAAAACCCACCTGGGGACCCCAAAATCTACCTGGGAACCCTCAAAACCCATCTGGAGACCCCCAAAATCTACCTAGGGACCCCCAAACCC
>NC_052018.1:2096339-2136869 GCF_015832195.1 Motacilla alba alba
ATTCTGGGTTAACTGGTCCATACTGGGTTAACTGGTCCATTCTGGGTTAACTGGCCCATACTGGGTTAACTGGTCCATACTGGGTGCACTGGCCCATACTGGGTTAACTGGCCCGTACTGGGTTACCTGGCCCATACTGGGTTAACTGGTCCATACTGGGTGCACTGGTGCCCTCCCCGCCCGGGGTCCCGGGGCCATCACGAGGCTCCCACAGAAGCGTCCCGAGGCCGGAATGGACGGACACCGGACACGGATGGACACCGGACGTGGGGCTGGGGACACCGTGGGGACCTCCCTGGGTACATTGAGGCTTTGGGGACATCATGGGGACACCGTGGGGACATCCCTGGGGACATCACGACTTTGCGGACATCCATGGGGACACTGTGGGGACATCCCTGGGTACATCGAGGCTTTGGGGACATCATGGGGACATCCGTGAGGAAACCACAGGGACAACCCTGGAGTCACCAGGACTTTGGGGACATCACGGCCACCAGGGCCACTGCCCTGACCGTGACATTGTGGCCCTGGGGACATCCCGGGCCTGGGGACACCCCGGGCGGGCGCTAGGCCATAGTGCACCCCCCGTTACCATGGCAACTCCAGCGTGGCACGGCCGCCATCTCAACTCCGGGCACGAGGTCCCCTTCCGGCCAACCACTTCCGTCCTCTCAGCCAATCACAACCTCTCGCCTTTCCCACGTGATGCTCGGTGCCGAACACGGAAGTGCCGCCGTTATGGACCCTACCGGAGCCCGTGACGCTCCCGCGGCCCCAGCAGCATTGGCGACACCCCTGGCGACATTTCGGGGTCACTCCGAGCAGCCACGAGCCCGCTCGATCCCCCGTTGCCATGGAAACGACCAGGACGCCGCGGCCGCCATGTTTGAACCCTCGGTACCGCCGCCATCTTAACTCCGGGCACAACTTCCGCCCTCTCCGCCAATCACAACCTCCCGTTTGCCCCACGTGACCCCCGGTAACGCCGAACACGGAAGCGCCGCCGCCGCCATGGACCCCGCCGCTCCCCGTGAGTTCCGAGCGACGCCGGGAGGGAAATTCGAGTTTAAAACCCCCCAAAATTCACCTTTCCCTTCCTTTTTAGCCCCAAAACGCCGCGGGCCCGCTCGCTTGGCCGACCCGCGGCCTCTGTTCGAGGACACGAGCGCTACCGGCGCCTCACCGGGCCGCGGGTTCGGGGCTCCGCCGCCGCCTTCGGCCTCGTCGGGCTCCTCTTCATCCTCATCCGCGGCCGCGTTCGGGCCGCCCGGGGCGTTCCTGTCCGAGCCCGTGACATCGCTGGCCGCGGCCTACGGGAGCAGCTTGGCCTCGCATGTGGAGGGGAACGTGAGGAGCGGGGAAAAAATGGGGGAAAAAAGGGAAAAAACGGGGAAAACCGGGGAGAAATGGGGGAAAATGAAGGAAAAAACCGGGAAATGAATCCCTCAAAATTTCCTGGGGTGGCCCGAAACCTCCCCTGGGATCCCCCAAATAACGGGAGAATCCAGCGGGAAATGGGGGGAAAACTGGGGAAAGAAATGAGGGAAAGGGGGGGAAAAGTGGGGGAAAAGTGGGGATAAAGCAGGCGAAAATCGGGGGAAATAATGTGGAAAAACTGAGGGAAATTGGGGGAAAAAAAGGGGGGGAAACTCGGGGGAAATGGGGAAAAAAAGGGGGGGAGAAAATGAGGAAAATGGGTGAAACCGGGGAAAAAGGGGGGAAAAAACTGGGGAGAAATGGGGGGGAAAAGTGGGAAAAAAGAGATAGATGGGGGAAAACTGGGAAAATGGGGAAAAAACAGGGGAGAAATGGGGGAAAGGATGAAACCTGGAGAGAAATGGGGAGGAAAACTGGAAAACAATGAGGTACATGGGGGAAAACTGGGAAAAAAAAGGGGGAAATGGGGAAAAAAAAGGGGGAAATGGGGAAAAAAGGGGGGGGAAATGGGGAAAAAAAGGGGGGAAAAGGAGGAAAATAATGGGGGAAAAGGGGGGAAATGATGAAAAACCCCAAAAAAGGGGGGGAAATGGGGAAAAATCAAGGAAAAAAAGGGGGAAAAACCAGAAAAAATGGAGGGGAAATGGGGAAAAAGCAAGAAAAAATGGGGAAAAAATGGGGAAAATGGGGAAAATTGGTGTGAGCTGGGAATTGTCCCCTCAGCTGGGCCGCTGGGTGCCCGTGAGCCGCCTCAAGTATTACTTTGCCGTGGACACCGTGTACGTGGGCAGGAAACTGCGGCTGCTCGTCTTCCCCTTCGGCCACCAGGTACTGGGAGGGACTGGGGGGCACTGGGAGGGACTGGGGGCACTGGGAGAGGGATTGGGGACACTGGGAGGGGGTTTGGGGACACTGGGAGAGGGTTTGGGGACACTGGGAGCCACTGGGAGGGGCTTTGGGGGGACTGGGGGGCACTGGGAGGGGGTTTGGGGACACTGGGAGAGGGTTTGGGGACACTGGGAGGGACTGGGAGGGGGTTTGGGGACACTGGGAGGGGGTTTGGGGACACTGGGAGAGGGTTTGGGGACACTGGGAGAGGGTTTGGGGACACTGGGAGCCACTGGGAGGGGCTTTGGGGGTACTGGGGGGGACTGGGGGGCACTGGGAGAGGGTTTGGGGACACTGGGAGGGACTGGGAGGGGCTTTGGGGGCACTGGGAGGGGATTTGGGGGCACTGGGAGGGGGTTTGGGGACACTGGGAGGCACTGGGAGGGGCTTTGGGGACACTGGGAGGGGATTTGGGGACACTGGGAGAGACTGGGAGGGGATTTGGGGGCACTGAGAGCCACTGGGAGGGGGTTTGGGGATACTGGGAGGGGGTTTGGGGGGCACTGGGAGGGGGTTAGGGGGGGCTGGGGGGCACTGGGAGGGGGTTTGGGGACACTGGGAGGGACTGGGAGAGGGTTTGGGGACACTGGGAGGGGGTTTGGGGGGCACTGGGAGCCACTGGGAGGGGATTTGGGGACCCTGGGAGGGAGTTTGGGGGGACTGGGAGGGGGTTTGGGGCCACTGGGAGCCACTGGGAGCAGGTTCAGGGCTACTGGGAAGGGGTTGGGGGTTACTGGTATGGACTGGGAAAAGGTTTTGATGAAATTTTGGGCTATTTTGGGGTGTTTTTTGGGGTATTTGGGGTGGTTTTGGGGTTTTTGGGCTCCCTGACCCCCGTGGCCCCCCAGGACTGGCAGGTCCGGTACCAGCAGGACACCCCGGTCGCCCCCCGCTTCGATGTCAACGCCCCCGACCTCTACATCCCGGGTAGGGACCCCAAAAGCCCCCTGGGACCCCCAAAATCCAGCTCAGGACCCCCAAAATCCCCCTGGGACCCCCAAAATCCATCTCGGGACCCCCAAAACCCCCAAAATCCAGCTCGGGACCCCCAAAAATCCCCCTGGGACCCCCAAAATCCATCTCGGGACCCCCAAAAAAAACCCCAAAATCCAGCTCGGGACCCCCAAAAACCCCCAAAACCCAGCTCGGGACCCCCAAAAAACCTCCAAAATCCAGCTTGGGACCCCTAAAAACCTCCCTGGGACCCCCAAATCCATCTCGGGACCCCAAATCCCCCCCGGGATCCCCAAATCCATCTCGGGACCACCAAAACTCCCCCTAAACGCCCCCTGGAACCCCCCAAATCCACCCCGGGACCCCCAGACACCCCCCTGAGCACCCCTAAAATCTTTGAGACCACCAAACACCCCCCAAAATTCTCAAAAATCCCCAAAAGTTTCCTCAAAAATCCCTAAAATTCTCCCCGAATCCCTCAAAATCTCCCCCAAAAAAAACCCCAAAATCTCCCGAATTTTCCCCCAAACCCCTTGAAGCCCCCCAAAATCCCAAAAACCCTCCAAAATTCCCCCATAAAAACCCCAAAATTCCCAAATTTCTCCCTCGCAGCCATGGCCTTCCTCACCTACATCCTCCTGGCTGGCCTCGCTTTGGGCACCCAAAACAGGTACAAAAAGCCCTTTTTTTTCCCCAAAAATCCTTTTTTCTTCCCCAAAAATCCTTTTTTCTCCCCCCCAGTTTTCCCCCTGAACCCTCCCCCCTTTATCCCCCACCCGAAATCCTAAAATTCTGGGGGTAAAATTCCCAGATTTTCTCTGGACTGCCTGAGCTTGGTGGAACTCTGAGCAAATTCCCAGGAATTTCACCAATCCCAAAAATACCCCATGAAAACCCAATTTTCCCCCATTTTCCCCCCTTTTTCCCCCCCATTTTCCCCCATTTCCCCCCAATTTTTCCCCATTTGTCTTCCCTTTTTCCCCATTTCCCCCCCAATTTTCCCCCCAATTTCCCCCCAATTTTCCCCCATTTTCCTCCCATTTCCCCCCCATTTCCCCCCAAATTTCCCCCCAATTTTCCCCCCTTTTTTCCCCATTTTCCCCCTATTTTCCTCCAATTTTCCCCCAATTTTCCCCCCAATTTCTCCCCATTTTCCCCCAAATTTCCCCCCAGTTTTTCCCCCTTTTTCCCCCAATTTTTCCCCCAATTTTTCCCCCAATTTTTCCCCCAATTTTTCCCCCAATTTTTCCCCCAATTTTTCCCCCAATTTTTCCCCAATATTTCCCCCCTATTTCCCCCCAATTTCCCCCCAGTTTTTCCCCAATTTTTTATCCAATTTTTCCCCAATTTTTCCCCAATTTTTCCCCAATTTTTCCCCAATTTTTTTTTCCAATTTCCTCCAATCTTTTCCTTCTTTTCCCCCATCCCAAAGTTTAATTTTTTTGGGGTGAATGTGCAGGTTTTCCCCGGACAGCCTGGGGCTGGTGGCCAGCTCGGCGCTGGCCTGGCTGCTGCTGGAGGTGCTCAGCGTCCTGCTGAGCCAAACCAACCCCAAAAACCCCCAAATAAACCCCAAATAAAACCTCAAAAAATCCCCCAAAAAATCCCTCCAAAACCCCCCAAAAAACCCCAATAATACCCCAAAAAATCCCCCAAAAAATCCCTCAAAAAATAAAAATAAAATCAAAAAATCCCTCCAAAAAACCCCCAAAAATCCCCCCAAAAATTCAGTTTTTTCCCCAATTTTTGGCCGTTTTTTCCCCAATTTTTTCCCAATTTCCCCCGAATTTTCTCCCCATCCCAAAGTTTAATTTTTTTGGGTTAAAATGCACAGGTTTTCCCCGGACAGCCTGGGGCTGGTGGCCAGCTCGGCGCTGGCCTGGCTGCTGCTGGAGGTGCTCAGCGTCCTGCTGAGCCTGTACCTGGTCACCGTCAGCACCGACCTCACCGCCATCGACCTCGTGGCCTTCGCCGGCTACAAATACGTGGGGTGAGCCAAAATTGGGGGAATTTACCCCAAAAATCCCAAAAAACCCCCTCGAAATACCCCGAAATCGCCGCAAATTCCCCCGAAATCGCCGCAAATTCCCTCAAAATCCCACTGGGAACGCCCCGCTTTTCCCCCAAAGTCCGCTCCCAAGCCAGCAGAATTCCACAAAATCCCAAAATTTGGGGGTTTAAACGCAAAAATCACCCCCCAAAAAGAAAAAAAAACCCTCGAAATGCCCCGAAATGGCCACGAATTCCCCCAAAATCCCGCTCAGAATTTGCCCCAGCTCAGCAAAATTCTGAAAAATCCACAAAATCCCACCGAATTTGGGGGTCTTGCTCCAGTCTTTTGGGGTGAAACCCCATGGGTTTGGGTGAAATCCCCCAATTTTGGGGTGAAATCCCCCAATTTTGAGTCGAAATCCCCCAATTTTGGGGTAAATCCCCCAATTTTGAGTTGAAATCCCCGCATTTTTGGGGTGCAATCCCAGAATTGGGTGACATCCCAGATTTTTGGGTTGAAATGCCCCAATTTTGGGGTGAAATCCCCCAATTTTGGGGTGAAATCCCCCAATTTTGAGTTGAAATCCCCCAGTTTTGGGCTGCAATCCCAGAATTGGGTGAAATCCCCCCAATTTTGGGGTGAAATCCCAGATTTTTGGGTTGAAATGCCCCAATTTTGGGGTGAAATGCCCCAATTTTGAGTCGAAACCCCCCAATTTTGGGTCTAAATCCCCCATTTTGAGTCAAAATCCCCCAATTTTGAGTCGAAACCCCCCAATTTTGGGTCTAAATCCCCCAATTTTGAGTCAAAACCCCCCAATTTTGAGTTGAAATCCCCGCATTTTTGGGGTGCAACCCCAGAATTGGGTGACATCCCAGATTTTTGGGTTGAACCCCCCCGATTTTATCCCATTTTTAGGATGATCGTGGGGCTGCTGGCCGGGCTGCTGCTGGGCAGGGCCGGCTACTACGCGGCCTTGAGCTGGTGCTGTTTGAGCATTTTCATTTTCATGGTGAGTTTTGGGCCTTTTTTGGGGTTTTTTTGGGTTCTTTGGGGTTTTTTGGGGTTTTTTCAGGGATTTGGGGTCTTCAGGATTGGCAGAATTCCCAAGAATTTGCTCCGAATTTCCAGGAATTCACCAAAATTTCATCTTTTTAACGGCGCCCAGGGAGGGTTTGCTGTTGGTTCTCTGATTTTTCTGGGGGGGATTTTTTTGGGGAATTTGGGGGTTTTTAGGATTTGGGGGAATTGGTGAAATTCCCAGGATTTTGCTCAGGATTTCCAGGAATTCTCAGAATTTTCCTTGCGCTCCTTTCAGCTCAGGGAGGGTTTGTGCTTCGTTCTCTGATTTTTGGGGCTCTTTTGGGTCTTTCTTTTTGGCTTTTTTGGGGTTTTTAGGACCTGAGGGGTCCATCCCAAAGTTCCAAATCCCAAATTTTCCCGAATTTCCCCCAGATCCGGACGCTGAGGCTGAAACTGCTCTGGGAGCCCCCAACGCAGGGGGTTTTGGGGCTGATTTTGGTTATCTTTGATGGGATTTTTATGGGATTTTGGGCTTTTTTTGGTTTTTATTTGGTTCCAAATCCCAAATTTCCCCGGATTTCCCCCAGATCCGGACGCTGAGGCTGAAGCTGCTCTGGGAGCCCCCGAGCGAGGGGATTTTAGGGTGGATTTTGGGGGTTTTAAATGGGATTTTTATGGGATTTTGGGCTTTTTTTTGGTTCCAAATCCCAAATTTCCCCGGATTCCCCCAGATCCGGACGCTGAGGCTGAAGCTGCTCTGGGAGACGGCGGCCGAGGGGTTTTAGGGTGGATTTTGGGGGTTTTAAATGGGATTTTTATGGGAATTTTGGGATTTTTTGGGGGGTTTTTAGTACCTGAGGTGTCCATCCCAATGTTCCAAATCCCAAATTTCCCCGGATTCCCCCCAGATCCGGACGCTGAGGCTGAAGCTGCTGTCGGAGGCGGCGGCCGAGGGGGTTTTGGTGCGGGGGGCCAAGAACCAGCTGCGGATGTACCTGACCATGGCCATCGCCGCCGCCCAGCCCCTCTTCATGTACTGGCTCACCTTCCACCTGCTCAGGTGAGACCAAACCCGGCCCGGAACTCCCAGGAAAAACCCCGGAATTCCCAGGGAAAACCCCGGAATTCCAGCGTTTCTCCCAAAAACATTTCCGTGCTTTTTGTGGATTTCAATAAACGGATTTTGAAGTTGTTTTGGTGCCTTTGTGTCGATTTTTTGGGCGTTTATCCTGAATTTTGGGGGGTTTGGACATTGGGGAGATCCCCTTGAACACCCCAAGACCCCAAAATCCCAGAATTCCCAGAAAAAACCCCAGAATTCCAGCGTTTCTCCCAAAAACATTTCCGTGCTTTTTGTGGATTTCAATAAACGGATTTTGAAGTTGTTTTGGTGTCTTTGTGTCGATTTTTTGGGCGTTTATCCCGAATTTTGGGGGGTTTGGATATTGGGGAGATTGCCCTGAATTCCCAAATCCTGAAAATCCTGGAATTCCAGCTTTTTCCCCCAAAAAAATTCCCGTGGTTTTGTTGCTTTCAATAATCGGAATTTGAAGGCGTTTTGGTCTCTTTTTTGTTGATTTTTTTGGCGTTTATCCCAAATTTTGGGGGGTTTGGATATTTGGGAGATCCCCTTGAACATCCCGAGACCCTAAATTCCCAGGAAGAATCCCAGAATTCCCAGGAAAAACCCCGGAATTCCAGCGTTTCTCCCAAAAACATTTCTGTGGGTTTTGTGGATTTCAATAAACGGATTTTGAAGTTGTTTTGGTGTCTTTGTGTCAATTTTTTGGGCGTTTATCCTGAATTTTGGGGGGGTTGGATATTTGGGAGATCCCCTTGAACATCCCGAGACCCTGAAATCCCAGGAAGAATCCCAGAATTCCCAGGAAAAAGCTCGGAATTCCAGCGTTTCTCCCAAAAAAATTCCCGTGGTTTTGTTGCTTTCAATAAACGGAATTTGAAGTTGTTTTGGTGTCTTTGTGTCGACTTTTTGGGCGTTTATCCCGAATTTTGGGGGGTTTGGATATTTGGAAGATCCCCTTGAACACCCCAAGACCCAAAAATCCTGGAATTCCCAGGAAAAACCCCAGAATTCCAGCATTTGGGGAATTTTTGGGGGTTTCACACCCATTTTTGGGGGCCTGGGGTCCCAAAATTCCACCCGAATCCCGGGAATTCCGTCAGAGCTGCTGGAAAATCCTGGAACGGATCCAAGGAACGCCCAAAGTCCTCTTTTTTTACCCCTTTTCCCCCCATTTTCCCCCTTTTTTTCCCAATTTTTTTTGCCTTTTCTTCCCCCACTTTCCCCCCATTTCCTCCCTTTCCCCCCTATTTTTTCCAATGATTCCCAAATTTTCCCCTAAAATTCCCTGGATTCTCCCCCCCAGCATTCCCAGAATTCCTCAAATCCCATTTTCCCTCTTTTCTCCCCATTTTCCTCCCTTCCCTCCCTTTTCCCCCCATTTTTTTTCTCCATTTTTTCCAATTTCCCCCCATTTTTCCCAATTTCCCCCATTTTCCCCCATTTTTCCCCATTTTCCCCCTTTTTCCCCAATTTCTCTCCCCCATTTTTTCCTCCATTTTTCCAATTTCCCCATTTACCCCCCATTTTCCCCCAATTTTTCCCCATTTTTTTCCTCATTTTCTCCCCATTTATTCCCCTTTTTCCCCCAATTTCCCCCATTTTTTCCCAATTCCCCCAATTTCCCCCAATTTTTCCCAATTTCCCCAATTTATTCCTCCATTTTTTCCCAATTTCCCCCATTTTTTCCCTTTCCCCCCATTATTTCTCCCCATTTTTCCCCATTTTCCCCCCATTCCCCCCATTTTCCCAATTCCCCCCATTTTCCCCATTTATTCCCCTTTTCCCCCCTTTTCTCCCCATTTCCCCCCTATTTATTCCCCTTTTCCCCCATTTTTCCCCTTTTTCCCCATTATTTCTCCCCATTTTCCCCATTTCCCCTCATTTTCCCCCATTTATTCCCCATTTATTCCAAATTTTCCCCCATTTCCCTCAATTTTTCCATTTTTCCCAATTTCCCCCATTCCCCCCCTTTTCCCCCCCATTTCCCCCCATTTATTCCCCATTTTTCCCCTTTTCCCCCATTTATTCTCCATTTTTCCTCATTTCCCCCATTTCCCCCCCATTATTCCCCCCTTTTTTCCCCCATTTTCCCCATTTATTCCCAATTTTCCCCATTATTTCCCCATTTTCCCCCATTTATTCCCCATTTCCCCCCTTTTCCCCCCATTTTTTCCCATTTATTTCCCCTTTTCCCCCATTTCCCCCCATTTTCCCCCCCAATTTTCCCATTTATTCTCCATTTTTCCTCATTTCCCCCCATTTCCCCCCATTATTTCCCCCCTTTTTTCCCCCATTTTCCCCATTTATTCCCCATTTTCCCCCATTTTTCCCCATTTCCCCCATTTTTCCCCCCATTTTCCCCTTTTCCCCCCCATTTCCCCCCCTTTTTTTCCCCCATTTTACCCCCATTTTCCCCATTTTCCCCCATTATTTCCCCCATTTTCCCCATTTATTCCCAATTTTCCCCATTATTTCCCCATTTTCCCCCATTTATTCCCCTTTTCCCCCCATTTCCCCCCATTTTCCCCCCTTTTTTTCCCCCATTTTTCCCCCATTTTCCCCATTTTTTCCCCATTTTCCCCATTTTCCCCCATTTCCCCCAATCCCATGTTTATTCCCCGGATCTTTGGGAACCCCCATCCCGACCCCCCAAGGACTCCACTCGGAATTGCGAAATTAAGAATTTTTATAACAAATCCTCGGAGCGATGAACAATTCCAGCTTTTTTTGGGGTTTTTTAGGGAATCCCAGGATCCCGCGAGGATTCCCAGCTGGATCCAGAAACCGAAAGAAAAATCAAATCAAAATCCCGGGATTTTCTTTTTTTTTTTTTCTCTTTTTTTTTGTTGTTATTTTGGTTTTTTTTGTCTTTTTTTTTTACCAAAAAAAGTCTCGGATCCGACACCGGGAAAACAAAACAAAACCACCCCAAAAAAGGTCCAAAAAGTGAAAAATTCCCCCCAAAAATTAAAAAAAAACCGAAAAAAATTAAATTGCAGAAAATAAATTTAAAATTTTTGCCCCACGCAGAAAAAAATCTCAGAAAAAATGTTTAAAACCCCCCCAAAAAATCTTAATAATGAAAGAAATAAATAGATAAATAGATAAAGAAATGGATAAAGAAATAAAGAAATAAAGAAATAAATAGATAAAGAAATAAATATTTCGAAATTTTTAAAACAAAAAAAAATCCAAAAATAACCCGGACAGGTCTCCAAAAAAATTCCGTGAAAAAATAAAAAATAAATAAAATATTAAATATAAAATAAAATATAATATAAAATAAAATATAATATAAAATAAAATATAATATAAAATAAGTTAAAATAATAGAAAATAAAATCAAAAATAAAATATAACATAAATTTAAAAATAGAAAATAAAATAATAGAAAATAAAATATAAAATAAAATAAATTAAAATAAAATATAAAGCAAAATAATAGAAAATAAAATAAAATAGAAAATATAAAATAAAATAAAATAAATAATAAAATAAAATACATAATAAAATAAAATATAGAAAATAATAGAAAATAAAATAATAGAAAATAAAATAAAATAAAATAAAATAAAATAAAATAAAATAAAATAAATAAAATAAATAAATGAAATTCGCCTTGGGGGGTGGGAGATTCCCAACGCGAGTTCCCGCGCGGGCGGCCGTGGACGAGGATCGCTAAAAAAATATCTCTGAAACCATCTGAGCTTAAAAAGAGACGCCGGCGGCGCCGGGAGCGCCCCCGCGGCCACCGCGGCCACCGCGGCCACCGCCAGACCCGGCCCGCGGCCACCACGGCCACCGCCGGACCCGGCCCGCGGCCGCGGGCTCCGCACGGCGCCGCCGGAGCTCCTGGAGGGCGTCCAGGGGGCTCCTCGGGGCAGTTCCGGAGCTCCTGGAGGAGTTCCAAAGGTTCTGGAGGAGTTCCAAAGGTTCTGGAGGAGTTCCACAGGTTCTGGAGGGCATCCAGAGGGCTCCTCAGGGCAGTTCTGGAGCGTCTGGAGGAGTTCTGGAGAAGTTCCGGAGGTTCTGGAGAAGTTCCACAGGTTCTGGAGGCCTTGGAATGGATCCTGAGGGCTCCTCAGAGCACTTCTGGAGGTTCTGGAGAAGTTCCAGAGGTTCTGGAGGGGATCCAGAGGGCTCCTCAGAGCACTTCTGGAGATTCTGGAGGAGTTCCAAAGGTTCTGGAGGCCTTGGAATGGATCCTGAGGGCTCCTCAGAGCGCTTCCAGAGGTTCTGGAGGGGATCCTGAGGGCTCCTCAGAGCCGTTCTGGAACTTCTGGAGGAGTTCCGGAGGTTCTGGAGGAGTTCCAAAGGTTCTGGAGGCCTTGGAATGGATCCTGAGGGCTCCTCAGAGCAGTTCTGGAGGTTCTGGAAGAGTTCCAAAGGTTCTGGAGAAGTTCCAAATATTCTGGAGGAGTTCCAAAGGTTCCGGAGGCCTTGGAATGGATCCTGAGGGCTCCTCAAAGAGCTTCCAGAGGTTCTGGAGAAGTTCTGGAGGTTCTGGAGGGGATCCAGAGGGGTCCTCAGAGCGGTTCTGGAGGTTCTGGAGAAATCCTGGAAGTTCTGGATGGTTCTGGAGGGGCTGGAATTACTCCAGAGGTGTCCTTGGAGCAGTTCTGGAGATGTTCCAGAGGTTCTGGATGGTTCTGGAGGAGTTCTGAAGGTTCTGGAAGCCTTGGAATGGATCCAGAGGGATCCTTGGAGTGGCTCTGGATGGTTCTGGAGAGGTTGAAATGATTCCAGAAGGGTCCTTGGAGTGGTTCTGGAGGGGATCCAGAGGTTCTGGAGAAGTTCTGGATGGCTCTGGAGAGGTTGGAATTACTCCAGAAGGGTCCTTGGAGGTGCTGGAGGGGATCCAGAGGGATCCTTGGAGCAGTTCCAGAGGTTCCGGAGGGGTTGGAATGGATCCAGGGAAGTCCTTGAAGCCGCTCTGGAGGAGTTCCAGAGGTTCTGGGTGGTTCTGGATGGGTCGGAATGGATCCAGGGAGGACCTCGGAGTGGCTCTGGAAGCCTTGAGATGGCTCCAGAGGGGTCCTTGGAGTGGTTGCGGAGGTTCTGGAGGGGTTGGAATGACTCCAGAGGGGTCCTCGGAGCAATTCCAGAGCTCTTGGAGGGGTTCTGGATCTCCTGGAGAGGTTCTGAAGATCCTGAAGCAATCCCAACCATTCCAGAGATCTCGGACAGGTTCTGGAGCTCCTGGATCGATTCTGGACCTCCCGGATCAATTCCAGCCATTCCAGGGGTGGCTTTGGAGCCATTCCAGAGATCTCGGACAGGTTCTGGATCTCCTCGATCGACTCTGGACCTCCAGGATCGATTCTGGATCTTCTGGAGAAGCTCTGGATCTCCTGGATCTACTCTGGACCTCCCGGATCGATTCTGGATCTCCTGGCCTGATCCCGGATTCCAGAGGTGTCCTTGGAGTCATTCCAGAGATCTTGGAGAGGTTTTGGAGCTCTTGGAGAGGTTCTGAATGTCCAGGATAAATTCTGGAACTCCAGGATCAATTCTGGATCTTCTGGAGAGGTTCTGGACCTCCAGGATCAATTCTGAACCTTGTGAAGAGGTTCTGGACCTCCAGGACCAATTATGGATCTCCTGGAGATGTCCTGGACCTCCTGGACAAATTCTGGACCTCCAGGATCAATTCTGGACCTCCAGGATAAATTCTGGACCTCCAAGATAAATTCTGGATCTTCTGGAGAGGTTCTGGGCCTCCAGGATCAATTCTGGATCTCCTGGAGATGTCCTGAACCTCCAGGATCGATTCTGGACCTCCTGGATCAATTCTGGGCCTCCAGGATCGATTCTGGACCTCCTGGATCAATCCTGGGCCTCCAGGATCAATTCTGGATCTTCTGGAGATGTCCTGGACCTCCAGGATCGATTCTGGACCTCCTGGATCAATTCTGGGCCTCCAGGATCAATTCTGGGCCTCCAGGGTCAATTCTGGATCTCCTGGAAATGTCCTGGACCTCCAGGATCGATTCTGGACCTCCTGGATCAATTCTGGGCCTCCAGGATCAATTCTGGACCTCCAGGGTCAATTCTGGATCTCCTGGAGATGTCCTGAACCTCCAGGATCGATTTTGGACCTCCTGGATCAATTCTGGATCTCCTGGAGATGTCCTGGACCTCCAGGATCAATTCTGAACCTTCAGGATCAATTCTGGACCTCCAGGGTCAATTCTGGATCTCCTGGAGATGTCCTGGACCTCCAGGATCGATTCTGGACCTCCTGGATCAATCCTGGGCCTCCAGAACTGACCCAGCCCCACCTCCCCCGACCCCACCAACCCCATCAGGACCCCAGCTCGGCCCCTTCCCCCTTGTCGCCGTCCCAGTCGCCGGGGCCGGCCTTGCCGGCGGCTCCGGAAGCTTCCGGCTTGGCGGCGGGGCGGCCGCCGTGGGCGCCGTGGGAGCCGTTGGTCTGCGAGCAGACGTGGGCCTTGCCCTTGGGCCGGTGGTTGTGGATCTTGTACTTCATCAGGAGGATGAAGATGAACACCAGCACCGAGGCCACGATGATGCCGCCGATGACGATGATCATGGTGCCGCCCAGGAAGTGCGCCTGCAGCGAGCGGCACGGCCGCGCCGGCGGCCGCGTGGAGAAGCGCGAGCAGCCCAGCGGGCGCGTGGCCGGCAGCGAGCTCCGCGCGTCCGAGAACACGGCCAGCACGCACAGCTCGTACGCCCGGCCCGGGGCCAGGTCCGACAGCGAGAACGACGCGCTGGGCGCCGGGATCATCCTGCAACGGCAACGCCAGCGCGGTTGGCCGCGGCTCTCCCGGTTTTTGGGATATTCCCACCATTTTTCCCATTTTTCCCACATTTTCCAGCCATTTTTCCATGGTTTTCAGCCATTCTTTCCCTGTTTTCCAGCTCCTTTCTCATCCCTCTCTCCCACTTCTCCATCACCTCTTCCATCCATTTTTCCCACATTTTCCAGCCACTTTTCCATGGTTTTCGGCCATTCTTTCTCTATTTTCCAGCTCCTTCCTCATCCCTCTCTCCCAGTTCTCCAGCACCTCTTCCATCCCTTTTTCCCACATTTTCCAGCCGCCTTTCCCCACATTTTCCAGCCATTTTTCCATGGTTTTCGGCCAATCTTTCCCTATTTTTCAGGCCCTTCCTCATCCCTATCTCCCAGTTCTCCAGCACCTCTTCCATCCCTTTTTCCCACATTTTCCAGCCACATTTCCCTATTTTCCAGCCGCTTTTCCCCACATTTTCCAGCCATTTTTCCATGGTTTTTGGCCATTCTTTCTCTATTTTCCAGCCCCTTTCTCATCCTCATCTCCCAGGTCTCCAGCACCTCTTCCATCCCTTTTTCCCATGGTTTTTACCCTCTTTCCCATTTTTTCCACATTTTTTCCACGTTTTCCAGCCATTTTCCCATGGTTCTTGACCCTTTCCTCCCTGTTTTCCAACCGCTTTCCCATCCCTCTCTCCCAGGTCTCCAGCACCTCTTCCATCCATTTTTCCCACATTTTCCAGCCATTTTTCCATGGTTTTTGGCCATTCTTTCCCTATTTTTCAGCCCCGTTCTCATCCCTCTCTCCCAGTTCTCCAGCCCCTTTTCCATCCCTTTTCCCATGGTTTTTCCATCCCTTTTTCCCTATTTTTCACCCACTTTTCCATGCTTTTTGGCCTCTTTTTCCTTATTTTTTCAGCCTTTTCCCAACCCTTTTCCCTGTTTCCAGCCTATTTTCCACCCATTTTTCCGCATTTCCCACCTGTTTTTCCACGTTTTCCCGCTTCTCCATATTTTCCAGACCTTTTTCCAGCCACTTTTCAACATTTCCCACCCGTTTTTTCACATTTCCCACTCATTTTTTTCATTTCCCCCCCATTTCTCCACATTTCCCACCTGCTTTTCACATTTCCCACCCATTTTTCTCACATTTCCCACCCGTTTTTTCCACATTTCCCATTCATTCTTTCATTTCCCATATTTTTTCACATTTCCCACCCATTTTTCTCACATTTTCTATCCTCTTCTCCATATTTTCCATCCCTTTTTTCACATTTCCCCCCATTTCTCCCCATTTTCCCCCATTTTTCCCCGTTTCCCCCATTTCTCCCCATTACCCCCCATTTTCCCCATTTCCCCCATTTCCTCCCAATTTTCCCCATTTCCCCCCATTTTTTCTCCTGTTTTTCCCCATTTCTTCCCCATTTTTCCCATTCCCCCCAATTTTCCCCCATTTTTCCCCATTTCCCCCCATTTTTCCCCCATTTCTCCCCCCATTTTTCCCCATTTTCCCCCATTCCCCCCCATTTTCCCCATTTTTTCTCCATTTTCTCCCATTTTCCCCCATTTTCCCCAATTCTTTCCCCATTTCCCCCCCATTTCCTCCCAATTTTTCCCCATTTCCCCCCATTTTTTCCCCTGTTTTTCCCATTCCCCTCCGTTTTTCCCACCCCCCCCAATTTCCCCCCATTTTTCCCATTTCCCCCCATTTTTCCCCATTTTCCCCCATTTCCCCCCATTTTTCCCCATTTTCCCCCATTCCCCCCATTTTTTCTCCATTTTTTCTCCATTTTCTCCCATTCCCCCACATTTTTTCTCCGTTTTCCCCCATTTTTCCCCCTTTCCTCCCGTATCTCCCCATTTGCCCCCATTTCTCCCCCTTTTTTCCCATTTCCCCCCCATTTTCCCCATTTCCTACCCAGTTTCTCCCCATTTCCCCCCATTTTTCCCCATTTCTCCCCCATTTTCCCCATTTTCCCCCCATTTCCCCCCAGCTTCTCCCCATTTCCCCCATTTTTCCCCATTCCCCTCCATTTTTCCCCATTTTTTCTCCATTTTCCCCCCTTTCCCCCCATTTTTTCCCCCATTTTTCCCCCAATTTTCCCCATTCCCCCCCTTTCCCCCCCCCCCGTCCCCCCGTTTTCGGGGCTCCAATCACCGATAAACCAGGATCTCGTCGGCCGAGCTGTTGTACTGGATCTGGTACATCCTCAGCCCTTCCAGCTCCTCCTGCGGCGGCCACCGCACCAGCGCCGACGTCGCCGTCACCTCGGCCACCACCACCCCCCCTCTGTCCCCCCTCTCCAGCTTGGAGTCGTTGCCCAGGCTGGATTTGGCCGAAATCAGGATATCCGACGGCTCCGGCCCGGCCGTGCCCGCCTTCTTCCCCTCCTCTTCCTCGCACTCGGTGCCGTTGCCGTCCGGCACCACACGGAACTCCACCGGCGCCGTCGACTCGCCGGCGGCGTTGGAGGCGATGCACGTGAAGGTCCCTTGGTCCCCCGCGGCCGCCTCCAAAATATCCAACGTCCCGTTCTCGTACGAAACCGTCCTGGACGTGTTGGCCACCAGTTTGCCGTCGGGGGCGATCCAGCGCACGTAGGGGTCGGGGTCGCCCACGGCTTTGCACTTGAGCGAGGCGCTCTGGCCGACGGCCGTCACCAGCTTGGGCGTCCGGTGGGTGATCATGGGCGGCTCGCAGACGAACTCCTCCTCGCGGATGCTCCAGAAGTATTTGCCCATCAGCTCCGGCGGCGAGGCGCACGTCTCCAGGTCGTCCTCGCGCGTCAGGCGCCGCAGCCACACCAGCTCGCAGTTGCAGTGCAGGGGGTTGCCGCCGAAGCTCAGCACCAAGGAGGTCAGCGGGGAGCCTTTGGATTTGGCGTAGACGGGGATGCGGGAGAACAGCGGGTCCGGCGGGATCTTCTTGAGCTTGTTGGAGGTCATGTCCAACCTGGCCAGCTTGTGGAGGTTGGAGAAGATCCCCTCGGGCACGAACTCGATGAGGTTGTGATCCAAACTCACCGTGTTGACGTTGGAGAGCTTGGCCACGGTGGCCCAAGGGACGTCCACCAGGTTATTGTAGGACAAGTCCAAATCCTCGATGGTCTCCAAGAAATCGTCCAGCGACCGGGGCGAGATGAAGCTGAGCTGGTTGTTGCTCAGGATCAGGTGCCGCAGGTTGACCAGCCCCTTGAAGTGGTCCTCGCCGATGGACGTCAGGCGGTTGCTGTCCAGGTGGAGCGCGTGGAGGCCCCTGAGGTCGGAGAAGGCGTAAGGCATGATCTGGCTGATGGTGTTGCGCGACAGCGTCAGGTGGATGAGCTGCGTCATGTTGGCGAAGTCGCGCCGGCGCAGCACGGTGATGAAGTTGTCCATGAGGCGCAGCTCGGCCGTGCGCCGGTCGATGCCGGGCGGCACGAAGAGGAGCCCGGTCTTGGTGCACAGGATGGTGAAGGACGGCGAGAGGTTCTGGCACGAGCAGCGCTTGGGGCAGGGCGGCGCGTTCGAGGCGCTCGAGGTGAAGAAGAAGAGGAGAGGGAGCAGGAGCTTTTCCATCGTCGGGGAAAACGGGAAGCTGGGAGGGAAACGGGAGGAAATTGTGGGATTCGGTTGGGTTTTGGGGTTGAAATCGGGCAAGATTCCGGCCCGAGAGGTTGAGGAGGTTCAGTGGAGAGGGAAATGCCAAAACTGAGAAGGAAAAGTGGGAAAAATCCATGGAAATGTGGTGGAATTGGAGAAATAATGGAGAAAAATCCATGGAAATGTGGTGGAATTATGGAAAAAATGGGATTAAATCCATGGAAATGTGGTGGAATTGGAGAAAAATGGGAAAAATCCATGGAAATGTGGTGGAATTGGAGAAATAATGGAGAAAATTGGGAGAATCAGTTGAGTTTTGGGGTTGAAACCAAGTTTTATCTCCAAGAGGTTGAGGAGGTTCAGCTGGGAGGGAAATCCCAAATCTCAGAAGGAAAAGCGGGAGAAATCCATGGAAATGCGGTATTGGAATTGAAAATCCATGAAAATCCATGGAGAAATCCATGGAAATGTGGTGGAATTGGAGAAATAATGGAGAAAATTGGGAGAATGGGTTGAGTTTTGGGGTTGAAACCGAGTTTGGGGGCAAGATTCCAGCCCGAGAGGTTGAGGAGGTTCAGTGGAGAGGGAAATCCCAAATCTCAGAAGGAAAAGCGGGAAAAATCCATGGAAATGTGGTGGAATTACGGGAAAAATGGGATTAAATCCATGGAAATGTGGTGGAATTTGAGAAAAATGGGAAAAAATCCATGGAAATGTGGTGGAATTGGAGAAATAATGGAGAAATCCATGGAAATGTGGTGGAATTTGGGAAAAAATGGGATTAAATCCATGGAAATGTGGCGGAATTATGGGAAAAAATGGGATTAAATCCATGGAAATATGGTGGAATTACAGGAAAAATGAGATTAAATCCATGGAAATGTGGTGGAATTGGAGAAATAATGGATTAAATCCATAGAAATGTGGTGGAATTTGGGAAAAAATGGGATTAAATCCATGGAAATGTGGCGGAATTATGGGAAAAAAATGGGATTAAATCCATGGAAATGTGGCGGAATTCTGGAAAAATGGGATTAAATCCATGGAAATGTGGCGGAATTCGGGAAAAATCTGTGGGAAAATGGCGGAATTTGGGATAAAAGCAGGTTTAGGATCAAGTTTTAATCCTAAATTGGAGCAAATCCCAAACTTGAGAGGGAAAAAGGAGAGAAATCCATGGAAAAACGGAGGAAAACGGGAAAAATTGTTTGAATTATTCCAGGGTTTTGTTTGGAATGATTTTCCCATGGATTGGGTGGGGTTTTATTGGGATTTTGGGATTTTTTGGGGAATTTTCCAGCCCTTTTGAGGGAATTTTTAGGATGATTTTTCCATATTTTTGGGGTTTTATTAATGGATGATTTTCCCAAATATTTTGATTTTTTTTTTGGGGATGATTTTCCCATATTTTGGGGGTTTTGGGATGATTTTTTAATGGATTTTCCCATGAATTGGTTGGGGGGGGGATTTGAATAAAATCTGAATAAATTTAAATAAAATTTAAAATGCTGATTAAAAATAAGAAATTAAGATATTGGAAATTAAAATAAGGAATGAATGGCAGAAATGAAAGAATGAATTTAAAGTATGAATGCAGTGAAAAAAGTCAAAATAAAGGATTAAAATAATAATTAAAAACTGAATTGATAAGAAATTAATGAGAAATGAATGGTGAAATTTAAATCTAAAATAATGTTCAAGTTTAAATTATAATATTCAAATTAGAATTAATAATCAATTCAAAATAAATATAAACTTAAAAAATTAAAAAAATTCCCTAAAAATAAAAAGAATGAACTTTAAAATAATAATTGTAATGAATAAGAGTGAGAATCAATTAAAAATAACAATTCATTGAAATTAATAATAATAATAATGAATAAATAAATTTAATGATTGGAAGTAATAAGCATTAAAATAAGAGGAATAAAATTGATTCCTAATTAAAATAATAGAAGTTATTATAATTAATATTATCTGCAATAATATAAATTAAACCTCTTATTAAACAAATCCTATTAATTAGGATAAAGAATTAATTAATAAAAACGTTCAAATGTTAAAACTAATTAAAACCTCCTCGAAATCCCCGGGAATTTCCCTTGATCCCAAAATCCCCTGGACTCAAATTCCTGGGAATTCTTCCTGTCCAGGCTGAGGAAAATTCGGCTTTTCCTGAATTTCCCAGAGAATTCCAAGGAAAAATGTTGGGATTGGGCCCAAAATTCCCAAAATTCCCGAGGGAAAAGTGGGAATTGGGCAGGGCCAGGCCCAGAATTCCAAGATTTTGGAGGGAAAATTGGGATTTGGGGTAGGCCAAGCTCAAGAATTCCACGATTCGAGGGGGGAAAATGAGATTTGGGGTAGGCCAAGCTGAAAATTCCCAAAATTCCCGAGGAAAAATTGGGAATTGGGGTGTTCCAGGCCCAAAACTCCAAGATTTTAGAGGGAAAAAATGGGATTTGGGGTAGGCCAAGCTGAAAATTCCAAGATTTCTGAGGGAAAGGTGGGAAAGAGGAAAGTGCCGAGCACAGAATTCCAAGATTTTAGGGGGGAAAATGGGATTTTGGGGGTACAAGGCACAAAATTCCCAAAATTCCTGAGGGAAAAGTGGGAATTGGGCAGGGCCAGGCCCAAAATTCCAAAACTTTAGGGGGAAAAAAAGGAGGATTTGGGGTAGGCCGAGGTGAAAATTCCAAGATTCCTGAGGGGAAAAATGGGAAAGAGCAAAGTGCTGAAGGCAAAATTCCAAGATTTCTGAGGAAAAATGAGATTTGGGGTAGGCCAAGCTCAAAAATCCCGGGATTCGAGGGGAAAAATTGGGATTTGGGCCTGGCACAAACTTCCCAGAGATCTGAGGGGGGAAAGTGGGAATTGGGATGGGCCAGGCCCAGAATTCCAAGATTTTGGAGGGAAAATTGGGATTTGGGGTAGGCCAAGCTGAAAATTCCAAGATTTCTGAGGGAAAAGTGGGATTTGGACAGGGCCAGGCCCAAAATTCCCGAAATTTCTGAGGGGAAAAAGGGGAATTGGGGTAGGCCAGGCCCAAAAAATCCAGGGATTTGAGGGGGAAAAAATGGGATTTGGGGTGTTCCAGGCCCAAAATTCCAAGATTTTTGAGGGAAAAGTGGGACAGAGGAAAGTGCTGAGCACAAAATTCCAAGATTTTTGAGGCAAGATTGGGATTTGGCGTAGGCCAAGCCCAAAAATCCCGGGAATTTTGAGGGAAAACTGGGATTTGGGGTAGGCCAAGCTGAAAATTCCAAGATTTCTGAGGGAGAAGGGGGAAAGAGGAAAGTGCCGAGCACAGAATTCCAAGATTTTAGGGGGGAAAATGGGATTTTGGGGGTACAAGGCACAAAATTCCCAAAATTCCTGAGGGAAAAGTGGGAATTGGGCAGGGCCAGGCCCAGAATTCCAAGATTTCTGAGGGAAAATTGGGAATTGGGATGTTGCAGGCCCAACATTTCAAAATTTGAGGGCAAAAACTTCTCCAAACCCCCCCGAATTCCAAGGAAACGTTGGGAATTTGGGATTTTCCCAGTTCCAACCAATAAAACTCCTTTTTTTTCCCATTCCTAAATCCCATTTTGGGATTTTTTTTCCCCCATTTTTCCAAGCCCCAGGTGAACATTCCCAAAGCCAGGCGTGGCCCAAAACTCAGGGAAAAAAAATTCCTTTATAATCAAGGAATCCGGGAGTTAAAAAAACCCCCAAAAATCCCCAAAATTCGGATTTTTCCACCTGGAAAATCACTCCTGGGTTTAACAAATGTGGAATTCCGGCCTGAATTATATAAGGAAAAGGGGGGTGAGGGGGGAATCTCGTCCAGGTGCCAGAAAATCCCGATTTTCCAGGAAAAAAAAGATGGAGCGACGCTGGAATGTTTCATTTTAAAGGTCAAAACACCTCCAAAATCCCATTTTTTCCTTAAAAAACCAGGATTTTCCTTAGGAAAAAAGCGATTTTTTCCAGGCTCTACCCACAACATTCCCCCTCGGGGCTGCAGAATTCCGGGGAAAAAATGAAAATATTGGAATTTTGGGCTGGTTTAGAGGGGAAAATCGGATTTTTTTAATAGGGAAAATCGGCATTTTTATCCCGATTTTCCTCGGGGAGAGATTCCCGGTGGGAATCCTCAATGACAGCGCCGTGCCTCGTCCCCTGGGGATGGGGATTTGGGGAAAAAATGGGATTTTGAGGGGATTTGAGGGGTTTTTGGAGGGATTTGAGGGGGGAGAATTCCAAGCGCGGCGCCGCCGCAACGCGGGAAGGACGCGCCCTGCTCGGGGAAAAAAATCGGGAATTGCAGGTGCCGGGAAGGGGAAAAAAACCGGGAAAAACCGGGGAAAACCGCGGGAAAAAAGAACCAGAAACGCTCCGGATGACGGGATTTAACACGGGTTTGGGGGGAAAAATGGGAAAAAAAATAAAAAGGGGGAAAAATCTCAAAAATTGGGGGAGGGGAGGGAAAAGCGCCGGGAACACCTGGAAAAGGCACACCTGGAGCAGCCCCACCTGGATGACACGGCGGATTTATGGCCGGCTGGAAGGGCTTGGAACCGCCCTGGAAACCCCCAAAAATCCCCCAAAATTCCCCAAAAATCCCTGAAATCCCCAAGGGCTGGAGGCGCCCTCGGTTTTTCCAGGCAAGGGTTAAAAAGCTGGAAAATTTGGGAGGGGTCGCCGCTGGAAAAGCGCGGGGGGGATGCGTTTTATCCCGATTTATCGCGATTTTATCCCGATTTATCCCCATTTCCCCTCCTTTCATCCCATTTTTACCCCATTTTATCCCGTTTTATCCCGTTTTTACCCCATTTTATCCCGATTTATCCCGATTTCTCGCTGCTTTATCCCGTTCCGCCCCGATTTTCACCCGATTTATCCCGGTTTTCCGCCGTTTCATCCCGGTTTTCCCCCGTTTTTCCCGGATTTTTTTATTTCCCCCCCCCTCCCCATTTTTCACTCACCTTTCCCGCCGTTCCTTCAGGGGGGCGGCGACCCCCGCGCCCCCCCCGGGGGTCCCGAGCCTTCCATGGCCGGGAGCGATCCCGGGAGGAGGAGCGGGATCAAAAAAAAAAAAAAAGCAGGAAAAAAAAAAAGCAGGAAAAGGAAAAAAAAAAGGAGGAAAAAAAAAAAAAGAGGAGGAGGAGGAAGAGGAGGAAGAGGAGGAGGAGGAGGAGGAGCCCCCGCCCCTCCCCCCCTGCGGCCGCGGGGAGGGGCGGGAGAAGGGGGAGGGGCGGGGGGAGGGGCCGCTGCGGGGAATTTTGGGAATTTTCGGGGTTTTTTTGGGAATTTCTTTGGGTTGGGTCTTTCGGTTCTGCGGATTTGTGCGGTTTGTCCCAAAATCCCGGATTCCTGAATCCCCAAAAATCCCGGGATTCCGTCGCCGTCCCGAATTCCCAGCCCTCCCGGAATCCCCGAGTCCCCAAACCCCTGAATCCTCGAATTCCTGAATTCTCAAACCCCCGAATCCCTGAATTCCTGAATTCCTGAATTCCCAAAGCCCTGAACTCCAAAATTCCTGAATCCCCAAAAATCCCGAGATTCCGTCGCCGTCCCGAATTCCCAGCCCTCCCGGAATCCCCGAGTCCCCAAACCCCTGAATCCTCGAATTCCTGAATTTCTGCCTTCCTGAATTCTCAAAGCCCCGAATCCCTGAATTCCTGAATCCCTGAATTCCCAAAGCCCTGAACTCCAAAATTCCCGAATCCCCAAAACCCCGGGATTTCGTCGCCGTCCCGAATTCCCAGCCCTCCCGGAATCCCTGGATCCTGGAATCCCTGAATTCCATCCCAGAATCCCTGAAATCCATCCCATTCCCTGAATCCCCGAATTCCTGAATTTCCAAACCCTGGAATCCCTGAATTCCATCCCATTCCCCGAATCCCTGAATTCCCAAATTCCTGAATTCCCAAATTCCATCCCATTCCTTGGATCCCTGAATCCCCGAATTCCTAAATTCCCAAATTCCTGAACTCCTGAATCTCTGAATTCCCAAGTTCCTGAATTCCCGGATTCCTAAATTCCAGAATTCCTGGATCTCTGAATTCCCAAATTCCATCCCAATCCCTGAATTCCCAAATCCCTGAATTCCCAAATTCCCGAATTCCCGGATTCCTAAATTCCAGAATTCCCGAATTCCTGAATTCCCAAATTCCATCCCAATCCCTGAATTCCCAAATCCCTGAATTCCTGAATTCCCGGATTCCTAAATTCCAGAATTCCCGAATTCCTGAATTCCCAAATTCCATCCCAATCCCTGAATTCCTCAATCCCCGAATCCCTCAATCCCACCCCATCCCATCAATCCCACTCCCGGCGCCGCCCGCTGTCCCCAAAATGTCCCCAAGTGTCCCCATCCCCATTGTCCCCAGTGCCACCCCCCCACTGTCCCCAAGTGTCCCCAAGTGTCTCCACCCCCCTGATTGTCCCCAAGGGTCCGAAAATGTCCCCAGCGCCACCCCCCATTGTCCCCAAGTGTCCCCACCCCCCATTGTCCCCAGTGCCACCCCCCCACTGTCCCCAAGTGTCCCCAAGGGTCCCAAATGACCCCAGGTGTCCCCAGGGCCATCCCCAGGTGACACAAGCCCCCCCCCCCCCCCCCCCCCCCGTGTCCCCCCTTTCCCCCCTTTGACGATGACAATGACAACGACAATGATGATGGTGAGGACAATGACGATGATGAAGGCGACCGTGACAACAACCATGACAATGACAACGACGACGATGACCGTGACAACAATGACCACGATGATGACAATGACCATGACCATGATGACGATGATGATGACCGTGACAATGACGATGGTGACAGTGATGAAGATGACCATGACGACGATGATGATGATGATGATGATATGATGACAATGACCATGGTGAAGATGACAATGGCCATGACAATGACGACGATGACAATGATGATGATGATATGACGATGACCATGGTGAAGATGACAATGACCATGACAATGATGACAATGATGAAGATGACCATGACGATGATGATGATGATATGATGACAATGACAATGATGAAGATGACAATGACCATGACAATGACGATGATGACAGTGATGATGATGATGATGATATGATGACAATGACCATGGTGAAGATGACAATGACCATGACAATGATGATGATGACAATGATGATGACCATGACCACGACAATGGTGATGACGATGATATGATGACAATGATGATGATGAAGATGACCACCATGATGATCATGACGATGAAGATGAAATGATGACAATGATGATGATGATGATGACAATGACAATGAGGATGAAGATGATGACCATCACAACAGTGATGATGAGGACAATGATGACAATGACCGTGCTCATGACGATGACAATGATGACGGTAATAAGATGACAATGACGATGATGAAGATGACCACCATGACGATCATGACAATGACCACGAAAATGACGATGATGATGATAAAATGATGATGACAATGATGATGAAGATGACCATGACAACGACCGTGACAATGACAATGACAACGATAATGATGATCATGACCATGACAACGATGATGGCCATGACAATGACCATGACGATGATGACGATCATGACAATGACCATGACAATGACAATGATGATGACAGTGACAATGATGACGATGATGAAGATGACCATGACAATGACCATGACCATGACCATGATGATGACCATGACAACGACAACGACAATGACCATGATGACAACGATGATGACCATGATGGTGATGATGGCCACGACCATGATGATGACCATGACCATGACCATCACCACGACGACGATGACGACAACGACGACGATGACCACGACAACGTCCACCCCGCCCCCTCACACGGCCGTCCCGTCGCTGCCCTCCTCGGTGGTGGCCGTGCTGCGGGCCCGGCAGTCCCCGGCCGCGCTGGCGGGCTCGTCGCTGAGCACGCCCTTGAGCAGCGCCCTCCACGAGCGCCTCACCTGGCCCAGGCCCCGCCCCATCGCCAGGTAGATGATGGGGTTGACGCACCCGTTGACGTAGGCCAGCCCGGCCACCGCGGGGTCGGCGGCCTGGGCGCCGCGGAACGCCGCCGTGTCCGGCGCGCTGGCCGCCAGCACCAGCCCCACCACGTGGTAGGGCAGCCAGCAGACGAAGAAGCTGACGATGACCACCAGCACCGTCCTGGTGGCCCTCTGCGAGCGGCCCAGGCCCCGCGCCCGGACGCGGCTCAGGAGGCGGCCGTAGCAGCCCGAGATGACGGCGAAGGGCCCCAGGAAGCCGCAGAGGAAGCGGACGACGGCCACGGTCAGCTCGGTGCCGCGCTGGTGTGGCCTCACGGCGCCGTAGGACAGCACGCAGGTGGCCTTGTCCGAGAAGGGGTCGAGGCGGACGGTGCGGAAGACGAAGGAGGGCACGGTCAGCAGCGCGGCCGCCGCCCAGGCGCCGGCGCAAGCCGCGGCGGCCAGCGCGGGCGTCCGGCGGTTGTGGCACCACACGGGCCGGGTGACCAGCGCGCAGCGGTCGGCGCTGATGGCCGTCAGCAGCAGGACGCTGGAGAACATGGCCAGCACGGTCAGCGAGGGCAGCACCTTGCAGGCCGCGCGGCCCAGGGGCCAGTGGTGGTCGGTGGTCAGCGGCAGGCCCAGGAAGGGCAGGGCCAGGCAGCTGAGGAGGTCGGCCAGCGCCAGGTGGGAGAACCAGACGCCGTTGACGGTGCGGCGCAGCTCGGCCGCCGTCACCCAGAGCACGGCGCCGTTGCCCAGCACGCCCAGCAGGAAGATGAGCGCGTAGAGGGCCAGCACCAGGCGGTGCCCCACGGGGATTTCCGCCGCGCCCAGGTCCTCGTAGAGGTCGCCCCAGGTGTCGTTGCCCAGGGTGTCGTTCCAGGGGTCGTCCCAAGGGGACGGCAGGGTGGGCAGCGCGGCCATGGCGGGGCTGGGGACGCCTGCGGGTGGGTGGGGGGTGAGGAAAGGTGGGCGGGGGTGGGTCCTTCACCTGGCCAGGTGGTGCTGAAGAGCCCAAATTGGGTTCTTCACCTGGCCAGGTGGTCCTGAAGAGCCCAAATTGGGTTCTTCACCTGGCCAGGTGCTCCTGAAGAGCCCAAATTGGGTTCTTCACCTGGCCAGGTGGTGCTGAAGAGCCCAAATTGGGTTCTTCACCTGGCCAGGTGGTGCTGAAGAGCCCAAATTAGGTTCTTCACCTGGCCAGGTGGTGCTGAAGAGCCCAAATTAGGTTCTTCACCTGGCCAGGTGGTCCAGGAGCTTCCAAAAGACTCCCAACCCCACCCCAAGGTGGGTTCTTCACCTGGCCAGGTGGTCCTGAAGAGCCCAAATTGGGTCCTTCACCTGGCCAGGTGGTCCTGAAGAGCCCAAATTAGGTTCTTCACCTGGCCAGGTGGTCCAGGAGCTTCCAAAAGACTCCCAACCCCACCCCAAGGTGGGTTCTTCACCTGGCCAGGTGGTGCTGAAGAGCCCAAATTGGGTTCTTCACCTGGCCAGGTGGTCAAGGACCTTCCAAATTACCCCCTGCCCACCCCAAGGTGGGTTCTTCACCTGGCCAGGTGATCCAGGAGCTTCCAAAGGGTGGCGAAAGGTGGTCAGGGCTTGGTCAAGGTGGGTTCTTCACCTGGCCAGGTGGTCAAGGACCTTCCAAATGACCCCCTGCCCACCCCAAATTGGGTTCTTCACCTGGCCAGGTGGTCCAGGAACTTCCAAAAGCCCCCCTGACCCACCCCAAGGTGGGTTCTTCACCTGGCCAGGTGGTCCTAAAGACCCCCCAAGTCAACCCCAAGGTGGTCCTGCACCTGCCCAGGTGGTCAAGGACCTCCTAAAAGACCCCCAGCCCCACCCCACCAGGTGACCAAAGGTGTTTTGGGGGTCTCCAGCTCAATTTTGGGATCCCCAGCCTCATTTTTGGGTTCCCAGCTGCATTTTTGGGTTCCCAGCCCCATTTTTTGGTTCCAATCCCAATTTTTGGAGTCTCCAGCCCCATTTTTGGTGTCTCTGCCCCTTTTTTTGTGTCCCCAGCCCCATTTTTGGGTTCCCAGCCCCATTTTTGGGTTCCATTCCCCATTTTTGGAGTCTCCAGCCCCATTTTTGGGGTCCCCAGCCCCATTTTTGGGTTCCAATCCCCATTTTTGGGGTCTCCAGCCCCATTTTTGGGTTCCCAGCTCAATTTTTTGGTTCCCATCCCCATTTTTGGGGTCTCCAGCCCCATTTTTGGGTTCCATTCCCCATTTTTGGAGTCTCCAGCCCCATTTTTGGGGTCCCCAGCCCCATTTTTGGGTTCCATTCCCCATTTTTGGAGTCTCCAGCCCCATTTTTGGGGTCCCCAGCCCCATTTTTGGGTTCCAATCCCCATTTTTGGGGTCTCCAGCCCCATTTTTGGGGTCTCCAACTCAATTTTTGGTGTCTCCAGCTCCATTTTTTGGTTCCCAGCCCCATTTTTGGGTTCCCAGCCCCATTTTTGGGGTCTCCAACTCAATTTTTGGTGTCTCCAGCTCCATTTTTTGGTTCCCAGCCCCATTTTTGGGTTCCCAGCCCCATTTTTGGGGGTCCCCACCCTCCTGTGTCCCCCCCTCCGCCCCGGATGTGGAATTTCCTCATCCTCCCCTCCCCCACCCCTCCCCATGGCGCAAGAATTTGGGAGAGGAACTGGGGAGGGGGAGGGGCAGCTCCACCCTTCCCCCCCCCCACCACGGGGTGGGGACCCCAAAAATGGGGCTGGGGACCCCAAAAATGGGGTGGGAACCCCAAAAATGGGGCTGGAGACCCAAAAATTGGGGTAGGGAACCCAAAAAATGGGTTCAGAGACCCCAAAAATGGTGTGGGAACCCCAAAAATGGCTTTGGAGACCCCAAAATGGGTTCAGAGACCCCAAAAATGGTGTGGGAACCCCAAAAATGGGGCTGGAGACCCCAAAATTGGGTAGGAAACCCAAAAAATGGGTTCAGAGACCCCAAAAATGGTGTGGGAACCCCAAAAATGGCTTTGGAGACCCCAAAATGGGTTCAGAGACCCCAAAATGAGGCTGAGAACCCAAAAATGGGGTGGGGACCCAAAAAATGGCGCTGAGACCCCCGAAAATGGAATGGAGACACCAAAATTGGGCTGGAACCCCCCTAAACGGTTCCGAGACCCCAAAAATGGGGTGGGGAACCCAAAAAAATGGGGCTGGAGATCCCAAAATTGGGGCTGAGACCCCCAAAAATTGGGGCTGAGACCCCCAAAATTGGGGCTGAGACTCCAAAAATGAGGCTGGAAACGTCCCCAAATTTGGGTTTGGAGACCCCAAAAATGAGGCTGGACCCCACAAATTTGGGTCTAAGAGCCCCAAACTGGTCTGGAGAGCCCCCCCCAAACTGGTCTGAACTGGGAGGGGTCCCCAAAACCCCCCCAGGGAGAACAAAACCCCCCCAAAATCTCCCCCCAAAAAAATGGGAATAAAGAGCCCAAAAAAGCCCCAAAACGAGGCCGAAACCCCAAAATTCGGGCTGAGAACCCCCCAAACATGAGGCGGGGACCCCCCAAAATTGGGCTGGAGGGGGAGGGGACCCCGCAACCCCCCCGGGACCCCCCAAAATCCGTCCCCTTCCCCCTCACCTGGAGCGGCCGCTGCGGTTTCGGCGGAACCGGCGGGAAGGGGAAATAAACCCGGGGGGGGCAGGAAACCCCAAAAAAGGGGGGCTGGGAGGGGCCGGGGGGGGCGGGGAACCCCAAAAAAATTTGGAGGGGTCGAGGATTCCCCCACCCCAAAATTTGTGGCTTTTTTTTTGCGGGGAAAATCCCCAAAATTTGAGGTTTTTTGGTGAAAAAAGCTCCGAATTTGGGGTTTTATTTTTAAGGAACCGCCCCCAAATTTGGGGTTTTTTTTTTGGGGTGAAAACCTGGCGGGGAACCTCAAAACTTTCGGGGGGTTGGGGGCACCCCCACCCCCAAAATTTCAGGTTGCTTTTGAGGGGGAAAAAATCTCCGAAATTGGGGTGTTTTTTTTGGAGGGAAATAAAGCTTCGAATTTGGGTTTTTACGAGGATCCACCCCAAAATTCGGAGGTTTTTTTTTGCGGAACCGCCCCAAAATTTGGGGTTTCTGCGGTAAAAGACCTCGAGGGAACCCCAAAATTAATGGGGGGGTGTCACCCCAAAAACAAGGACGAAGCCGGAGGAGATTTGGAACTTTTATTTGACAAAGACAAAATTGGGGACGGGGGGGAGGAACCCCAAAATCTCCTCGGGGGGAAATTTGGGGACCCCCCTCCCCCGGTCAGATTTGGGGTTTTGGGGACCGCCCCCCCAAAGGAATTTGGGTTTTTTCGGGATCCCTCCCAGTCCTGGTCACACCTGGGGGGATTTTTGGGGACCCCCCTCCAGGTGAGATTTGGGATTTTTGGGACCCCCCAGGCGAGATTTTGGGATCCCCCCCAGGTGACATTCGGGGTTTTGGGGCCCCCCAGGTGAGATTTTGGGGTTTTTGGGGCCCCCCCCAGGTGAGATTTGGGGGTTTTGGGGCCCCCCAGGTGAGATTTTGGGATTTTTGGGGCCCCCCAGATGGGATTTTGGGGTTTTTTTGGGGTCCCCCCCAGGTGAGATTTGGGTTTTTTTGGGGCCTGGTCACACCTGGGGGGGCTCAGGTGACATTTGGGGCCCCCCCAGGTGAGATTTGGGGTTTTTGGGACCCCCCAGGTGAGATTTGGGGATTTTGGGGCCCCCCCAGGTGAGATTTTGGGGGTTTTGGGGTCCCCCCAGGTGAGATTTTGGGGTTTTTTTGGGGTCCCGGTCACACCTGGGGGGGCTCAGGTGGGATTTGGGGTCCCCCCCCCCGTCACACCTGGGGGGGGTCGCTGGGTCCTCCTGTGGGGGGAGAGAGAGAAAAAGGGGCTGGAGACCCCCAAAATCCCAAATCCCCCCAAAAATCCCAAACCCCCAGGTGAGTCTGGGGCTCCCCAGGTGAGTTTTGAGGTCCCCAGGTGAGTCTGGGACCACGCAGGTGAGTTTTGGGGTCCCCCAGGTGCCCCCTCAGGTGAGTTTGGGATCCCCAGGTGAGTTTTGGGGTCCCCCAGGTGAGTCTGGGACCACCCAGGTGAGTTTTGGGGTCCCCCAGGTGCCCCCTCAGGTGAGTTTGGGACCCCCCAGGTTGATTTTGGGGTTCCCCGGGTGAGTTTTGGGGTCCCCCAGGTGAGTTTGGGATCCCCAGGTGAGTTTTGGGGTCGCCCAGGTGATTTTGGGACCCCCCCAGGTGAGTTTTTGCCCTCTTGAGATGATTTTGGGGTCCCCAGGTGAGTTTAGGGTCACCCCAGGTGCCCCTCAGGTGAGTTTGGGGTGTCCCAGGTGAGTCTTTGTCCCCCCAGGTGAATTTTGGGGTCCCCCGGGTGCACACGGGACCCCCCCGAACCCCAAAACCACTCCCGGGGTTGGTCAGGGACGAGTTTAATGCAGCAGCCAGGTACAGCCAGGTGAGCTCAGGTGTGCCAGCTGTGCCCAGGTGAGTTCAGCAGTGCCCAGGTGTGCCCAGGTGAGCCCAGGTGTGCCCAGGTGAGCTCAGCTGTGCCCAGGTGTGCCCAGGTGTGCCCGGGTGAGCTCAGGTGTGCCCAGGTGTGCCAGCTGTGCCCAGGTGAGTCAGTCCAGCAGCAACAGCCCCAAAAGATTGACCAGGAACCCCCCAAAAAAACCCCAAAAGGCCCCCCCAGAGCCAAGCAGCAGCGCCCAGGTGAGCTCAGGTGAGCTCAGGTGTGCTCAGGTGAGCTCAGGTGTGCTCAGGTGTGCTCAGGTGTGCCCAGGTATGCCAGCAGTGCCCAGGTGAGTCAGTCCAGCAGCGACAGCCCCAAGGAACCCCAAAAGCTCCTCCAGAGACCCCAAAAAAACCCCCCAAAATCCTCCCTTGAGCAAAGCAGCAGCGCCCAGGTGAGCCCAGGTGAGTTCAGGTGTGCCCAGGTGTGCCCAGGTGAGTTCAGCAGTGCCCAGGTGTGCCCAGGTGTGCCCAGGTGTGCCCAGGTGAGTCAGTCCAGCAGCGACAGCCCCAAAAGATCAGCCAGGAACCCCCAAAAAACCCCAAAAAGGCCCCCCCAGAGCCAAGCAGCAGCGCCCAGGTGAGCCCAGGTGAGCTCAGGTGTGCCCAGGTGAGTTCAGGTGTGCCCAGGTGTGCCCAGGTGTGCCCAGGTGAGTCAGTCCAGCAGCGACAGCCCCAAAAGATCAGCCAGGAACCCCCAAAAAAACCCCAAAAGGCCCCCCCAGAGCCAAGCAGCAGCACCCAGGTGAGTTCAGGTGAGCTCAGGTGTGCCCAGGTGAGCTCAGGTGTGCCAGCTGTGCCCAGGTGAGTCAGTCCAGCAGCGACAGCCCCAAGGAACCCCAAAAGCTCCCCCAGAGACCCCAAAAAAACCCCCCAAAATCCTCCCTTGAGCAAAGCAGCAGCGCCCAGGTGAGCCCAGGTGAGTTCAGGTGTGCCCAGGTGTGCCCAGGTGAGTTCAGGTGTGCCCAGGTGAGTTCAGCTGTGCCCAGGTGAGTCAGTCCGGCAGCGACAGCCCCAAAAGATCAGCCAGGAACCCCCAAAAAAACCCCAAAAGGCCCCCCCAGAGCCAAGCAGCAGCGCCCAGGTGAGCTCAGGTGAGCTCAGGTGAGCTCAGGTGTGCCCAGGTGAGTTCAGGTTTGCCCAGGTGAGTTCAGGTGTGCCCAGGTGAGCCCAGGTGAGTCAGTCCGGCAGCTCCAGGCAGTGACAGCCCCAAAAGCTCCCCCAGAGACCCCCCAAAAAACCCCAAAAAGGCCCCCCCAGAGCCAAGCAGCAGCGCCCAGGTGAGTTCAGGTGAGCTCAGGTGAGTTCAGGTGTGCCAGGTGTGCCAGGAGTGCCCAGGTGAGTTCAGGTCAGGACCTGGGGGGGCTCCCAGGGGAAATTTCGGGGGGTTTTTTTGAGTTCTTGGGGTTTTTGGGGGGTCCCGAGGGGATTTTTGGGGGTCCCGGGGGTGAATTTGGGAGGTTTGGGATTCTTGGGGGGGATTTTTGGGGGTCCCGGGGGTGTTTTTGGGGTCCCGGGGACGTTTTTTGGGGTGATTTTGGGGTTTTTTGGGATCCCAGATGTGTTTTTGGGGGGAATTTTTGGGGTTAGGGGGTCCAGGGGGGATTTTTTGGGGTCCCAGAGGTGATTTTGGGTTTTTTTGGGGTCCCAGAGACGATTTCAGAGTTTTTTTTGAGATTTTTGGGGGGATTTGGGGATTTTTGGGTGAATTTGGGGGATTTTTGGGGTGAATTTTGGGGTTTTGGGGGTCCCAGAAATGATTTTGGGGGTTTGAGGTTTTTGGGGGGATTTGGGGATTTTTGGGGTGGACTTTGGGGATTTTTGGGGTGAATTTTTGGAGTTTTGGGGTCCCAGAGCTGTTTTCAGGCTGATTTTTGGGGTTTTTGAGGCGTTTTTGGGGGGATTTTTCGGGATTTTGGGGGTCCCAGAGACGATTTTGGGGGTTTCAGGTTTTGGGGTGAATTTCGGGGATTTTTGGGGTGAATTTCTGGGGTTTTTGGGGTCCCAGAGACGATTTTGGGGGTTTGAGGTTTCGGGGTGAATTTCGGGGATTTTTGGGGTGAATTTCGGGGGTTTTGGGGTCAGCGTGGGGGAGGGGAGCTCTTACGGAAACGAACCCTCTGGAAATCCGCGATCTCCACCCCCGGCCCTGCTGGGAACGGCACCAGTACAAACCAGTATAAACCAGTATGGACCAGTATGGACCAGTATAAACCAGTATGGACCAATTCACACCAGTCCAGACCAGCCTAAACCAGTCCAGACCAGTCCAAACCAGTAACACCCCCCCCAGTGACCCCCCCAGTCCCTCCCAGTACAGACCAGTAAGCCCCAGTCCCCTCCCAGTTTGTCCCAGTGCCCCCCAGTCCCTCCCAGTTCCCTCCCAGTTTGATCCCAGTCCCTCCCAGTCCATCCCAGTTCCCCCCAGTTTATCCCAGTCCATCCCAGTGCCCCCCAGTCCCTCCCAGTTTGTCCCAGTCCCTCCCAGTTTGATCCCAGTTTGATCCCAGTCCCTCCCAGTTTGATCCCAGTTTGATCCCAGTCCCTCCCAGTTTGTCCCAGTCCCTCCCAGTCCCTCCCAGTCCCTCCCAGTTTGATCCCAGTCTGATCCCAGTTTGATCCCAGTCTGATCCCAGTTTGATCCCAGTTCCCTCCCAGTCCGTCCCAGTCCCTCCCAGTTTGCCCCAGTACCGTAGGGGGGGGTCCCGCTGCGCTCCGGGGTCTCCGGGGGGCTCCGGCAGGGGCTCGAGGGGGGGAGGGGCGGCTCCGGGACCCCCCCCTGGGGTGGGGGAGGGGCGGGGAGGGGCGGTCCTGGGGGAGAGACCGGGAGAGGCTGGGGGTCACTGGTTTGAACTGGTTTGAACTGGGAGGCACTGGGAGTTACTGGTTTGAACTGGGAGGGTCACTGGGGGTCACTGGTTTGAACTGGGACGCACTGGGGGTCACTGGTTTGAACTGGTTTGAACTGGGAGTTACTGGTTTGAACTGGTTTGAACTGGGAGTTACTGGTTTGAACTGGGGGGGGTCACCGGGGGTCACTGGGGGTTACTGGTTTGAACTGGTTTGCACTGGGGCTCACCGGGGGGGTCACTGGGGGCCACTGGTTTGAACTGGGGGGGTCACTGGGAGTTACTGGTTTGAACTGGGGCTCACCGGGGGGGGTCACTGGGGTCACTGGTCTGAACTGGTCTGAACTGGTTTGCACTGGGGCTCACCGGGGGGGTCACTGGGGTCACTGGTTTGAACTGGTTTGAACTGGTCTATACTGGGGCTCACCGGGGGGGTCGCTGGTCTGCGCTGGTTCGCCCTGGTCGGCGCTGGGCCCTTCCCCCTCCTGCTCCTCCTCCTCCTCCTCCTCCTCCTGCTCCTGCCCTTCCTGCTCCTCCTCCTCCTCCTCCTCCTCCTCGCTCAGGTCCTCCCACTGGTCCGAGTCCTCCTGGGGCCCGGGGAGCCCCGGGGCTGCGGCGCCTTCCGGAACCTTCTGCGGGACCTGCCGGGACCCGGGAGCGGGGCTGGAACGGCGGCAGCCCGGAACCCCGGATCCCAAAAATCCCAAAACCCCCAGAATCCCCAAATACCCAAATTCTCAGAATCCCAAAATCCCAAAATCCCAAAATCCCCAAATCCCCAATCTCAAAATCCAAAATCCCAAATCCCAAAATTCTGGGGGACCCCAAAATTCCAGGGGATCCCAAAACCTCAAATCCTAAAATCCCAAATCCAAATTCCAAAATTCCAGGGCATCCCAAAATTCCAGGGTTCCCAAAACCCCAAACCCCAAAATCCCAAACCCCAAAACTCCAAATCCCAAAACTCCGGGATTCCCAAAACTCCGGGATTCCCAAAATCCCAAAATTCCAGGGGATCCCAAAATCCCAGGGAATCCCGAATCCCAAAATTCCGGGGGATCCCAAACTCCCAAATCCCAAAATCCCAGGGGATCCCAAAATTCCAGGGCTCCCAAATCCCCAAATTCCAGGGGATCCCAAAATCCCAAACCCCAAAATCCCAAATCCCAAAATCCCGAGATTCCCAAAATTCTGGGATTCCCAGAATCCCAAATCCCAAAATTCCCAAAATCCCGAGATTCCCAAAATTCTGGGATTCCCAGAATCCCAAATCCCAAAATTCCAGGGGATCCCAAAATCCCAAATCCCAAAACTCCGGGATTCCCAAAACTCCGGGATTCCCAAAATCCCCAAATTCCAGGGGATCCCAAAATCCCAGGGAATCCCAAATCCCAAAATTCCGGGGGATCCCAAACTCCCAAATCCCAAAATCCCAGGGGATCCCAAAATTCCAGGGCTCCCAAATCCCCAAATTCCAGGGGATCCCAAAATCCCAGGGAATCCCAAATCCCAAAATTCCGGGGGATCCCAAACTCCCAAATCCCAAAATCCCAGGGGATCCCAAAATTCCAGGGCTCCCAAATCCCCAAATTCCAGGGGATCCCAAAATCCCAGGGAATCCCAAATCCCAAAATTCCGGGGGATCCCAAACTCCCAAATCCCAAAATCCCAGGGGATCCCAAAATTCCAGGGCTCCCAAATCCCCAAATTCCAGGGGATCCCAAAATCCCAAACCCCAAAATCCCAAATCCCAAAATCCCGAGATTCCCAAAATCCCGAGATTCCCAAAATTCTGGGATTCCCAGAATCCCAAATCCCAAAATTCCCAAAATCCCGAGATTCCCAAAATCCCGAGATTCCCGGAATCCCAAATCCCAAAATTCCAGGGGATCCCAAAATCCCAAAATCCCAAATCCCCAAATCCCAAAACTCCGGGATTCCCAAAATTCCGGGATTCCCAAAATCCCAAAATTCCAGGGGATCCCAAAATCCCAAAATCCCCAATCCCAAAGTTCGGGGGTCCCCGCGTCGGGGTCACCTGGGGGGTCTCAGGCTCCGGGGGCGGCTCCGGCTGCGGCTCCCAGCGATCGTCGTGGAAACTGCCGGCGGAATTCCGGCGGGAATTCGGGAATTCGGGGAGGATTCGGGGCGGAAAATGGGAAAATCAGGCAAAATTTGGGGGAAATGGGGAATTCCCAAAAAAAACCCCATGGAAAAACGGGGAATTCGGCCCAAAATCCCCCAAAATCCTCCCCCAAAAAAACAAAATCCCCCCTAAAAGCCCAAAAAATTCCCCAAAAATCCCCCCAAAATAAAAAAAAAAATCCCCCCCAAACCAAAATCCCCCCAAAAAACCTAAATCTCTCTAAAAAATGCCCCCAAAAAACCAAAATCACCCCAAAATGCCCCCAGAAAATCAGAATCCCCCCCAAAATGTCCCCAAAAAACCAAAATCCCCCCAAAAATGCCCCCCAAAAAATCAGAATCCCCCCAAAATGCCCCCAAAAAACCAAAATCACCCCAAAAACCAAAATCCCCCCAAAAATGCCCCCCAAAAAATCAAAATCCCCCCAAAAATGCCCCCCAAAAAACCAAAATCCCCCCCAAAAAATCAAAATTCCCCAAAAATGCCCCAAAAAACCCAAAATGCCCCCCAAAACTCAAAATCCCCCCTAAAATCCAGAAAAAAATCCCCCAAATCCCCCCCAAAAAACCAAAATCCCCCCAAAAAATGCCCCCCCAAAAAACCAAAATGATCCCAAAAACTCAAAACCTCCTCTAAAATCCACAAAAAATCCCCCAAATCCCCCCAAAAAAACCAAAATCCCACAAAAATTCTCCCCAAAACAACCCCAAATCCCCCCAAAATCCCCCCCAAAAAGCCAAAATCCCACAAAAATTCTCCCGAAAATCCCCAAAAAACCCCAAAATCCCCCCAAAATCCCCCCCCCCCCCCCCCCCTCACCTGTAGGGTCTCCCCCTCCCCCCCCCGCGGCCCCTCCTGCGCCGGGGGGGGTGGGGGAGGGGCAGGAAGTCCCCCAGGGTGGGGGGGGGCGGGGGGGGGCCGTGGGGGGCCCCTCCCCCCTCCGGCTCCTCCGGGACCCCCGAGAACCTGGGGGGGGGGAGGGGAAAGGTGGGACCCCGAAATTCACCCCAAAAACAACCCAAAATCACCCCAAAAACCGCCCCAAAATTTACCCCAAAAACACCCAAATTCACCCCAAAATTCACCCCAAAACCACCCAAATTCACCCCAAAATTCACCCCAAAATCAGCCCAAAACTCACCCCAAATTCACCCATATTCACCCCAAAATTCACCCCAAAATCACCCCAAAATTTATATGAAAAACCCCAAATTCACCCCAAAATTCCCCCAAAATCACCCCAAAATTCACCCCAAAATCACCCCAAAATCTCCCAAATTCACCCCAAAATTTATATGAAAAACCCCAAATTCCCCCCAAAATTCCCCCCAAAATTCCCCCCAAAATTCCCCCCAAAGTCACCCCAAAATTCACCCCAAAACCAGCCAAAGTCATCCCAAATTCAACCCCAAAATACCCAAATTCACCCCAAAATTCACCCCAAAATTCACCCCAAAATTCACCCCAAAATTCACCCCAAAATTCATCTGAGAACTCCAAAATTCACCCCAGAATTCACCCCAAAACCCACCCAAATTCACCCCAAAATTCACCTGAAAACCCAAAATCACCCCAAGAATCACCCAAATTCACCCCAAAACTCACCCCGAAACCAGCCAAAATTCACCCCAAACCCATCCAAATCTACCCCAAAATTCACCCCAAAATTCACCTGGAAAAGCCCAAAATTCATCTCTGGCCCCAAAACCCCATTTCTCCTCCCAAAGTCCCATTTTTTTCTTCCAAAATCCCATTTTTTCGTTCCCAAATCCCATTTTTTTCCTCTAAAAATCCCATTTTTTTTTCCCCAAATCCCATTTCCCCCCCCAAAACCCCATTTCCCCATCCAAAATCCCATTTTTTCTTCCAATAATCCCTTTTTTTGTCTAAAAATCCAATTTTTTCCTCTAAAAATCCCATTTTTCCTCTAAAAATCCCATTTCCCCCCCCCAAGATTCCATTCCCCCCCCAAAAAAACTCCATTTTCTCGTCTAAAAATCCCATTTTTTCCTCTAAAAATCCCATTTTTTATTCTAAAAATCCCATTTTTTCCTCTAAAAATCCCATTTTTCCTCCAACAACCCCATTTTTTTCTCTAAAAATCCCATTTTTTTCGCCCAAAATTCCAAATATTTTTCCCAAAACCCCCAATTTTTTCCCAAAAATCCAATTTTTCCCCCCCAACATCCCATTTCCCCCCCCAAAAATCCCATTTTTTCCTCTAAAAATCCCATTTTTTCACCTCTAAAAATCCCATTTTTTCACCTCTAAAAATCCCATTTTTTCACCTAAAAATCCCATTTTTTCCCCCAAATCCCATTTTTTTTCCCCAAAATCCCATCTTTTCCTCCAAAAATCCCATTTTTTATTCTAAAAATCCCATTTTTTTCCTCCAACAACCCCATTTTTTTCTCTAAAAATCCCATTTTTTTGCCCAAAATTCCAAATATTTTTCCCAAAACCCCCAATTTTTTCCCAAAAATCCAATTTTTGCCCCCCAACATCCCATTTTCCCCCAAAAATATCCCATTTTTTCCTCTAAAAACCCCATTTTTTCCTCTAAAAATCCCATTTTTTCGCCCAAAATTCCCATTTTTTTCCCCGAAACACCATTTTTCCCCCCAACATCCCATTTCCCCCCCAAAAAATCCCATTTTTTCCTCTAAAAACCCCATTTTTTTCTTCTAAAAATCCCATTTCTCCTCCCAAAGTCCCATTTTTTTCTTCCAAAATCCCATTTTTTCGTTCCCAAATCCCATTTTTTTCTCTAAAAATCTCATTTTTTCCTCTAAAAATCCCATTTTTTCACCTCTAAAAATCCCATTTTTTCACCTAAAAATCCCATCTTTTCCTCCAAAAAATCCCATTTTGTATTCTAAAAATCCCATTTTTTCCTCTAAAAACCTCATTTTTTCCTCCAAAAATCCCATTTTTCCCCCAAAAACCCCATTTTTTTCTCTAAAAATCCCATTTTTTCCTCCAAAAACCCCATTTTTTTCTCTAAAAATCCCATTTTTTCGCCCAAAATTCCAAATATTTTTCCCAAAACCCCCAATTTTTTCCCCTAAATCCCATTTTTCCTCTAAAAATCCCATTTACCCCCCAAAAAATCCCATTTTTTCACCTAAAAATCCCATTTTTTTCTAAAAATCCCATTTTTTCGCCCAAAATTCCAAATATTTTTCCCAAAACCCCCAATTTTTCCCCTAAATCCCATTTCCCCTCAAAAAATCCAATTTCCCCCCAAAATCTGCATTTTCTTGTCTAAAAATCCCTTTTTTTGTCTAAAAATCCCCTTTTTGCCTCTAAAAATCCCATTTTGTCCTCTAAAAATCCCATTTTTTCACCTAAAAATCCCACTTTTTCGCCCAAAATTCCCATTTTTTCCCCCCAAATCCCATTTTTTCCCCAAAATCCCATCTTTTCTTCCAAAACATCCCATTTTGTATTCTAAAAATCCCATTTTTTCCTCTAAAAACCTCATTTTTTCCTCCAAAAATCCCATTTTTTCCTCCAAAAATCCCATTTTTTCCGCTAAAAATCCCATTTTTTCGCCCAAAATTCCCATTTTTTTTCCAAAAAACCCCAATTTTTCCCCCAAAAACCGCATTTTTTTTCTCTAAAAATCCCATTTTTTCCCCCACCAACCCCATTTTTTTCTCTAAAAATCCCATTTTTTCGCCCAAAATTCCAAATATTTTTCCCAAAACCCCCAATTTTTTCCCTAAATCCCATTTTTCCTCTAAAAATCCCATTCCCCCCCCAAAAAATCCCATTTTTTCACCTAAAAATCCCATTTTTTTCTCTAAAAATCCCATTTTTTGCCCAAAATTCCAAATTTTTTTCCCAAAAATCCCATTTTCCCCCCCAAAATCCCCTTTCCCCCCAAAAAAAATCCCATTTTTTCCTCTAAAAACCCCATTTTTTCGCCCAAAATTCCCAATTTTTCCCCCACATCCCATTTTTCCCCCCAAAATCCCATTCCCCCCCAAAAAATCCTATTTTCTTCTCTAAAAATCCCCTTTTTCTGTCCCAAAATCCCATTTTTCCTCCAACAACCCCATTTTTTTCTCTAAAAATCCCATTTTTTCGCCCAAAATTCCAAATATTTTTCCCAAAACCCCCAATTTTTCCCCCTAAATCCCATTTCCCCTCAAAAAATCCCATCCCCCCCCCCCAAAAATCCTATTTTCTTCTCTAAAAATCCCCTTTTTCTGTCCCAAAATCCCATTTTTGCCTCCAAAAATCCCATTTTTTCCTCTAAAAACCTCATTTTTTCACCTAAAAATCCCATTTTTTTTCCAAAAAACCCCAATTTTTCCC
>NC_052018.1:2137869-2163141 GCF_015832195.1 Motacilla alba alba
TCAGCAGCTCCGTGGATTTCTGGTAGCGCCGGATCTCGCGCAGCGCCACCGTGCCGGGGCTGGGGACAGCACGGCCGCCTTGGGGACGCCGCGGGGACGCCCCGGGCCCCTCGCGCCCGCCTGCCGCCTTGTCACCCACCTGTGTCACTGCTGTGTCCCTGTCACCCATCTGTGTCGCACCTGTGTCACCTCCTTTGTTCCCTCCCTGGCCCTGTCACCCACCTGTGGCCCTGACACCCACCTGTGTCCTTGTCACCCACCTGTGACACTCCCGTGGCCCTGTCACCCACCTATGTCACCCCCTTTGTCCCCTCTGTGGACCCTGTCCCCCACCTGTGTCACCTCCTTTGTCCCCTCCCTGGCCCTGTCACCCACCTGTGTCCTTGTCACCCGCCCTGTGTCACTGTGACCCACCTGTGTCCCCTCTCTGTCCCTGACACCCACCTGTGTCCCCATGTCCCCTCCCTGTCCCAGTGTCCCCGCAGTCACCCCAATGTTCCCAGTCCCCCCAGTGTCCCCAATGTCCCCCCCCCAGTGTCCCCACAGTGCCCTCCCAGTGTCCCCAGTCCCCTCAGTGTCCCTCCCAGTGTCCCCCAGTCCCCTCAATGTCCCCCCCAGTCTCTCCCAGTATCCCCCCAATGTCTCCCCCAGTATTCCCCAATCCCTCCCAGCATCCCCCAGTCCCGCCCAGTGTCCCTAATGTCCCCAGTGTCCCCAGTGTCCCCCCGGTGTCCCCGGTCCCCCGTTACCGGTAGCGATGCGGTTTCTTGACGCCCCCCGTGGACGGCGCGCTCTTCCGGGCCGCCTTGGTGGCCAGCTGCTTGCGCGGCGCCTTGCCGCCGGTGGATTTCCGAGCCGTCTGCTTGGTGCGGGCCATCCCGGGCCGTCACAGCCTGCGAGCACCGGGAACGGCGGGGAGAGAAACGGGCGGAAAACCGGGAAAAACCGGGAGAGGGAGACGCGCGCGGCCTACGCGACTACAACTCCCAGCAGCGCCCCGCGCCGCGCCACGTGATCGACACCCAGCGCCTGACGGCTTGAGCGCGACACCGCGAACTACAACACCCAGAGGCCTCCGCGAAGCCCCTGCTGATTCGCCGGGTCGGCTGCACGCACGCGCCTTCCCTTTGATAGACGTGCACCGCAGCCAATCACGTCCCGGCGTCCTGGCCAATCAGCGCAGGGCACCACACGGAAGGCGGGACTAAGGAGAAGCGTCTCCTCAGGCGACCCCGGCTCTCCGCCTCCCCCCCCCCCCCCCCCCCCAAATTCCCCCTTCCGCGCACCGGAGCCTTCCCGGTGCTTCCCCCCCACCGCTCCCCGGTACCGACCCCCGACCGCCGCCGCGCCCCCGGTACCTGCGAGCGGCGCTGGCGGCGGCGCTGGAGCCGTGCGGGTCCCGCGGTGCAGCTGCGGCGGCTTCGATCTCCCCCTTCCCGCCTTTCCCGGCAGAAAATGGCGGGTCCCGGCTGAGGGCGGTTCCCGTCGTGCCCCGCGCGCGGCGGGGCGGGAACGGGGGGGGTCGGCTGAGGTGAGGCCGCGCCGCCATCTTGGGTGCCGTGAGGGCCTGAGGCGATCCGGGAGATTTTTCCGCCTTTAAATTCCACAATTCCATAATTCCATTAATTCCTGTAATTCCCGTAATTTCCCAACTCTGGGATGTTCGGTTTTGGGAGGTTTAAGAGAAAGGACGGGGTTTGGCAGAGATCAGAATGAAGCCGCGCCGCCATCTTGGGCTCTGTGAGGGCCTGAGGCGATCCGGGAGATTTTTCCGCCTCTAAATTCCACTATTCCATAATTCCATTAATTCCTGTAATTCCCGTAATTTCCCAACTCTGGGGTGTTTGGTTTGGGGGGTTTAAGAGAAAGGACAGGACTTGCAAGAGCTCGGATCGAGGCCGCGCCGCCATCTTGGGCTCCGTGAGGGCCTGAGGGGATCCGGGAGCTTTTTTTCATCTCAAAATTCCACAATTCCGTAATTTCCGTAATTTCTCAACTCCGGGATGTTTGGATTTGGGGGCTTAAAATAAAGGATGGAGTTTGGGAGAGCTGGGAGCGAGGCATCACTGCCATCATTGTTCCCTCAGGTCTCTCTTCCCATGAAAACACCTGGTAGGATCCAAAAAAAAAACCCCCAAAAATCAACCAAAAAAACACCAAAAAAACCCCAAAAACCACCAAAAACCCCCCAAAAACCAACCAAAAAAAAAAAAAACCCAAACCACACAAAACCAACAAAAAAACCCCACCAAAACCCACAAAACCAACCAAAAAAACCACACAAAACCAACCAAAAAACCACAAAACCAACCAAAAAAACCCCACAAAACCAACCAAAAAACCACAAAACCAACCAAAAAAACCCCACAAAACCAACCAAAAAACCCCAAACCCCACAAAACCAACCAAAACCTTCTCGGTTTTCCATCTTTTATTCCCAAGAGGAGCAGTTCCACGATTTCATGACTTTTTTTTTTAGGATTAAGTAAGCGGATGAAACTGAAAAGCTCGGAGTGTATTGATCCCAAAAAAACCCTGAAACAGCCCAAAACCCCAAACCGAATCCATCTTTTTATTCCCAAAAGGAATCATTCCACAATTCCACCATGCTGGCTTTTAGGATGAAGCAAAAAAAAAATGGAATTTTGACGCCCCCGTCCCTCCTCCCTCGGCTCCGTTTTCCCCTTAAACCCAGCCCAAACCCCACCCAAATCTGGCTCCAATTTCTGATGTTTTAATCCCAAAAGGCCTCCGAGTCACGGAGTGGGGGGCAGAGAACGAATAAATGAGGGGACAATAAAATAATTCGGTATTTTCAGTGGTTTAAAAGAGTTTTGCCCCCATTTTTCAGCCCGTCAGGGAGCCTTCCGTGGGAGGAAAATCCCAAAAAAAGCCGATTTTGGCTCAAAACGGCGTCGGCCAAGGCAGCTCGGAGGAAAGAGGAGGATCCGCAGCCAGGGGAAGGATTTGGGGGTAAAAAAAAGGCGTTTTGGGAGGAGGGAAAAAAAAAGATTTTGGAAAGATTTGGGGCGGAATGAAATATTCAGGGTGGGGTCTGAGGGTTTTGGGGTGAAATTCGAGGGGGTTTTGGGTGAAGTTCGAGGGATTTGGGTGAAATCTGAGGGGTTTGGGTGGCCTTGAAGGGTTTAGGGTGGAATGAAGGGATTTTGGGTGGGACCTGAAGGATTTTGGGTGGGATTTGAAGGATTTGGGGTGGGATTTAGGGGATTTAGGGTGGGTTTGGAGGGATTTGGGGTGGGATTTAGGGTGGAATTTAGGGGATTTGGGGTGGGATTTGAGGATTTTGGGTGGGGTTTGAGGATTTGGGGTGGGATTTGGGGGATTCAGGGTGGAGTGAAGGATTAGGGGTGGAATTTAGGGGATTTGGGGTGGGATTTAGAGGATTTAGGGTGGGATTTGAAGGATTTAGGGTGGGATTTAGGGGATTTGGGGTGGGGTTCGGGGTGGGATTTGGGGGTTCAGGGTGGGCTCTGGCCCCCCCAGCCCCGGTGTCCCCCCGCGCGGGGTCAGGGCAGCGCCCGGTGCCGGCGGCGTTTCGGCGATTCCCGTCATGGAGCGCGGGGGGGGGCGGGGGCCGGGGGGGTCAGCGCTGTCGCGACGTGTCCCGATAGCGACCGATATCGGCAGATATATCGCGATACGTCGCTGGATTTCCCCATATATCGCGATACGTCGCTGGATTTCCCGATATATCGCGATACCTGGGGCCATCTCCGGATACATCGCAAAATCCGGGGATATGTCCTGATATATCGCGATATCCATCCATATCTCCTGATATATCGCGATATCCATCCATATCTCCCGCTATATCATGATATCCATCCATATCTCCTGATATATCGCGATATCCATCCATATCTCCCGCTGTATCGTGATATCTATCCATATCTCCCGCTATATCGCGATATCCATCAATATCTCCCGGTATATCGCGATATCCATCCATATTTCCCGATATATCGTGGTATCCATCAATATCTCCCGCTATATCGCGATATCCATCAATATTTCCCGACATATCGCGATATATCCGCCAATATCTGGCGCTGTATTGTGACTTCATTGATATTTCCCGCTATATCGCGATATCCATCCATATTTCCCAATATATCGCGATATACCCGCCGATATCTGGCGCTATATCGCGACACGTCGCGACAGCGCCCCCCTAGCGGGGCCTAGGCGAGGTGGGACTCGATGGCGGCCACGATCCTGCGCAGTTTGGGGTCGCTGTCCACGAAGCCATCGCCGTTCTGGGGGGGGAGGACACCCAAAAATGGGGACGGGGACCCCAAAATGGGGAGGGGAACAGGGGGACGACACCCCAAAAATAGGGATGGGGGGAGGGGCACCCACCTTTTTGGAGTGGACCAGGTGTCCCCCCACGGTCACCTCAAACCATCCCGTCACCTCCGGGGTGCCCTGGCCGCTCTGGGGGGGTGAGGGGGGGGCTGAGAGACCCCCCCCCAAATTCCCCCTGGGGACACCACCCCAAAAAAAAACCCCAAGATCCCCCCGAAATCATTGGGACCCCACCCCAAAATTCTGTGGGATTTTGTGAATTCTTCAGCCCAAATCCTGTGAATTCACCCCAAAAATCCCGAGACCCCCGCCCCCAAAAATCCAAGAACTCCCCCAAAATCCTGTGAATTCGCCCCAAAAATCCTGAGACCCCCCCCCGAAAAATCCCGAGACTCCCCCAAAAATCCCAAGAACTCCCCAAAATCCTGTGAACTCACCCCAAATCCCGCAGACCCCTCCCCCAGATCCTCCTCCCTCCCCAAATCCCACAGCCCCCCAAATCACAGGAACCCCCCCAAATTTGGGGTCCTCCCTCCCCACATCAGCCCCGATCCCCCAAATTTGGGATCCCCCAGACCCAAATCACCCCAGATCCCCCCAAATTTGGGGACCCCAGACCCAAATCACCCCAGACCCCCCAAATTTGGGATCCCCCAGACCCAAATCACACTAAACCCCTCCAAATTTGGGGACCCCAGACCCAAATCACCCCAAATTTGGGGACCCCAGACCCAAACCACCCCAAATTTGGGGACCCCAGACCCAAACCACCCCAAATTTGGGGACCCCAGACCCACCACGTCCAGGGCTCCCGGGAAGCGCCGCTCCAGCTCCCGCTTCAGCTTCTCAAACTGGAATTTGGGGAGGGGTCGCCAATGGGGTGGGGGGGTCCCCCCTCTTTTGGGGCCCCCCCCCCATGATTTGGGGGGGGGGTGTCGGAAAAGGTGGGGGGGAGGGGCTCACCTTGGGTTTGTAGCCTCAGGCTCCGCTGGGGGATGGGCGGGGGGGGGTGAAAAAGGGAACCCCCCCAGAATTGGGGACCCCCCCCTTGGGATTGGGGACACCCCCGGAATTGGGGACCCCCACCCCGGAATTAGGGACACCCCCGGAATTGGGGACCCCCCCCCCTCGGGATTGGGGACACCCCCGGAATTGGGGACACCCCCTCGGGATTAGGGACACCCCCGGAATTGGGGACCCCCCCCTCGGGATTGGGGACACCCCCGGAATTGGGGACCCCCCCCTCGGGATTAGGGACACCCCCGGAATTGGGGACCGCCCCCCGGAATTGGGGACACCCCCGGAATTGGGGACACCCCCTCGGGATTGGGGACACCCCCGGAATTGGGGACCGCCCCCCGGAATTGGGGACCCCCCCCCCGGAATTAGGGACACCCCCCTCGGGATTAGGGACACCCCCGGAACTGGGGACAAACCCTCCAGGATTAACGACACCCCGCCCCCGGAATTGGGCCCCCCCCGAAGATCAGGGACCCCCGCCCCAGAATTGGGGACCCCCCCTTCCAGAACTGGGGACCCCCCCCAGAATTGGGGCCCCCCCAGAACTGGGGCCCCCCCGGTACCAGTAAAGAACATGGACTCGGAGCGGCGCCATGGCGGTAACTGCGCATGCGCGGGGGGCGGGGCCAGTGAAACCAGTGAGGAAATAGCGCGGGGACCAGTGAAACCAGTATGGGACCAGTGAAACCAGTAAAGAAATACTGCTGGGACCAGTGAAACCAGTATGGGACCAGTGAAACCAGTACGGGACCAGTGAAACCAGTACAGGGCCAGTGAATCCAGTATGGGACCAGTGAAACCAGTATGGGACCAGTGAAACCAGTAAAGAAATACCGCTGGGACCAGTGAAACCAGTACAGGGCCAGTGAAACCAGTACGGGACCAGTGAAACCAGTATGGGACCAGTGAAACCAGTAAAGAAATACCGCTGGGACCAGTGAAACCAGTACGGGACCGGTGAAACCAGTATGGGACCAGTGAAACCAGTATGGGACCAGTGAAACCAGTACGGGAGCAGTGAAACCAGTACGGGACCAGTGAAACCAGTATGGGACCAGTGAAACCAGTAAAGAAATACCGCTGGGACCAGTGAAACCAATATGGGACCAGTGAAACCAGTAAAGAAATACTGCTGGGACCAGTGAAACCAGTACGGGACCAGTGAAACCAGTAAAGAAATACCGCTGGGACCAGTGAAACCAGTATGGGACCCGTGAAACCAGTAAAGAAATACCGCTGGGACCAGTGAAACCAGTGAGGAAATACCGCTGGGACCAGTGAAACCAGTATGGGACCAGTGAAACCAGTACGGGACCAGTGAAACCAGTACGGGACCAGTGAAACCAGTATGGGACCAGTGAAACCAGTACGGGACCAGTGAAACCAGTAAAGAAATACCGCTGGGACCAGTGAAACCAGTATGGGACCCGTGAAACCAGTAAAGAAATACCGCTGGGACCAGTGAAACCAGTATGGGACCAGTGAAACCAGTAAAGAAATACCGCTGGGACCAGTGAAACCAGTATGGGACCAGTGAAACCAGTACAGGACCAGTGAAACCAGTAAAGAAATACCGCTGGGACCAGTGAAACCAGAATGGGACCAGTGAAACCAGTACAGGGCCAGTGAAACCAGTACAGGGCCAGTGAAACCAGTACGGGACCAGTGAAACCAGTACAGGGCCAGTGAAACCAGTAAAGAAATACCGCTGGGACCAGTGAAACCAGTACAGGACCAGTGAAACCAGTACAGGGCCAGTGAAACCAGAATGGGACCCGTGAAACCAGTACAGGGCCAGTGAAACCAGTAAGGAAATACCGCTGGGACCAGTGAAACCAGTGCGGGACCACCATGGGGACCAGTGAAACCAGTGCCCAGTCCCTCCCCCAGTCCCCCCAGTTGTCCCAGTCCCTCCCCCAGTCCCTCCCCCAGTCCCCCCCAGTCCCTCCCAGTTCTCCCAGTCCCTCCCCCAGTCCCTCCCAGTCCTTCCCAGTCCCCCCCAGTTCCTCCCAGTCCCTCCCCCAATCCCTCCCAGTCCCTCCCAGTCCCCCCCAGTCCCCTCCCAGTCCCCCCCAGTCCCTCCCAGTCCCTCCCAGTCCCTCCCAGTCCGTCCCAGTCCCTCCCAGTCCGTCCCAGTCCCTCCCCCAGCGCTCCCAGTCCCGCCCCTCCCCTCCCCCAGCGCTCGGATGGATCCCGGGGATCCGCTGGATCCTCCCGATCCCGGGGGGCGGGGGGGGCGCTGCTGCTGAGCCCGGGGGTCCCGGGGGGTCCCGGGGGGTCCCGGGGGGGTCCCGGGGGGGCTGGGGGGGCTCCCGGCGCCCCCCGGCCCGGAGCCATGGGCGAATGGACCATCCTGGAGCGGCTGCTGGAGGCGGCGGTGCAGCAGCACTCCACCATGATCGGCAGGTCAGCGACCCCCGCCCCAAAATGCACCCCGGGACCCCCGGACCCGCCCCAAAATACACCCCTAGATCCACCCCAAAATACACCCCGGGACCCCCGGACCCCCGGACCCGCCCCAAAATACACCCCGGGACCCCCGGATCAACCCCAAATCCATCCCGGGACTTCCGACCCCCCAAATCCACCCCCGGGACCGCCAGGATCCACCCTAAAATACACCCGGGGACCCCCGAATCCACCCCAAATCCATCCCCGGGACTTCCGACCCCCTAAATCCATCCCGGGACCCCCAGGATCCGCCCCAAATCCCACCCCGGGACCCCCAGGATCCACCCCAAAATACACCCCGGGACTTCCGACCTCCCAAATCCACCCCCGGGACCCCCGGATCCCTCCCGGATCCCCCCTGGGACCCCAAATCCCACCCCGAATCCATCCCGAGGTCCCAAATCCACCCTGAATCCCCCCAGATCCACGCCGGGATCCCAAATCCCACCCCAAAACCATCCCCGGGACCCCCGAATCCACCCCAAATCCGCCCGGGACCCCCGGATCCACCCCGGGACCCCCAAATCCACCCCGAATCCCCCCGGATCCACCCCGGGACCCCCAAATCCACCCCCCCCGAGCCCTAAAATCCCCTCCCCCCCTCCCGGGACCTCCCCCCGCCGCTGTCCCCTCCCCGTTGTCACCTCCCCTCGGGCGGCAGGTGACACCGGTGACACTGGGCCAGCCCGGGGGGGCCGCTCCCGCCGCGGGGGGGAGGGACAAAAAGGTCCCCACGTGTCCCCAAACCTGTCCCCACCCCCGCAGGGCACCTGGGGGGGATGGGGGGGGGGACAGGTGTGACCCGGGTGTGACCCGGGTGGCCCCGGGTGACCCGGGTGGCTCAGGGCCGCCCACGGTCCCTGCGCGCAGCGCGTGACCGGGGCAGCCACGTGGTGGCCAGGTGAGCCCTGGGGTGGCCAGGTGAGCCCTGGGGTGGCCAGGTGAGCCCTGAGGTGGCCAGGTGAGCTCTGGGGTGGCCAGGTGAGCTCTGAGGTGGCCAGGAGAGCCCTGGGTGGCCAGGTGAGCTCTGAGGTGGCCAGGTGAGCTCTGGGGTGGCCAGGTGAGCTCTGGGGTGGCCAGGTGAGCTCTGGGGTGGCCAGGTGAGCTGCGTGCCCGGCAGGGGACACGCGGCCAGGTGGGACCCCCAGCCCCAGGTGTCACCCCTGGTGCAGACCCCTCCCCACCCCACCTGGCCCTGTCCCCAGGACCCTGCTGACGGTGGTGGTCACTCCCTGACCCTGGTGGTCACTCCCTGACCCTGGTGGTCACTCCCTGACCGTGCTGACCATTCCCCGTGTCCCTCCCCAGGATCCTGCTGACCCTGATGGTCACTCCCTGACCCTGGTGGTCACTCCCTGACCCTGCTGACCGTGGTGGTCCCTTTGCTGTCCCTCCCCAGGATCCTGCTGACCGTGGTGGTCACTCCCTGACCGTGGTGGTCACTCCCTGACCATGCTGACCATTCCCTGTGTCCCTCCCCAGGATCCTGCTGACCCTGGTGGTCATCTTCCGCATCCTGACCGTGGTGGTCACTCCCTGACTGTGGTGGTCACTCCCTGACCCTGCTGACCATTCTCCGTGTCCCCCCCAGGATCCTGCTGACGGTGGTGGTCACTCCCTGACCCTGGTGGTCACTCCCTGACCCTGCTGACCATTCCCCGTGTCCCCCCCCAGGATCCTGCTGACGGTGGTGGTCATTCCCTGACCCTGGTGGTCACTCCCTGACCCTGCTGACCGTGGTGGTCCCTTTGCTGTCCCTCCCCAGGATCCTGCTGACCGTGGTGGTCACTCCCTGACCCTGGTGGTCACTCCCTGACCGTGGTGGTCACTCCCTGACCGTGGTGGTCCCTTTGCTGTCCCTCCCCAGGATCCTGCTGACGGTGGTGGTCACTCCCTGACCGTGGTGGTCACTCCCTGACCCTGCTGACCATTCCCCGTGTCCCTCCCCAGGATCCTGCTGACCCTGGTGGTCACTCCCTGACCCTGGTGGTCACTCCCTGACCCTGCTGACCCTGGTGGTCCCTTTGCTGTCCCTCCCCAGGATCCTGCTGACGGTGGTGGTCACTCCCTGACCCTGGTGGTCACTCCCTGACCGTGGTGGTCACTCCCTGACCCTGCTGACCATTCCCTGTGTCCCCCCCCAGGATCCTGCTGACCGTGGTGGTCACTCCCTGACCCTGGTGGTCACTCCCTGACCGTGGTGGTCACTCCCTGACCGTGGTGGTCCCTTTGCTGTCCCTCCCCAGGATCCTGCTGACCCTGATGGTCACTCCCTGACCCTGGTGGTCACTCCCTGACCCTGCTGACCATTCCCTGTGTCCCTCCCCAGGATCCTGCTGACGGTGGTGGTCATCCCCTGACCCTGCTGACCCTGGTGGTCATTCCCTGACGGTGGTGGTCACTCCCTGACTGTGGTGGTCACTCCCTGACCCTGCTGACCATTCCGTGTCCCCCCCAGGATCCTGCTGACGGTGGTGGTCATCTTCCGCATCCTGATCGTGGCCATCGTGGGCGAGACGGTCTACGAGGACGAGCAGACCATGTTCATGTGCAACACGCTGCAGCCGGGCTGCAACCAGGCCTGCTACGACAAGGCCTTCCCCATCTCGCACATCCGCTACTGGGTCTTCCAGATCATCCTGGTGTGCACGCCCAGCCTCTGCTTCATCACCTACTCCGTGCACCAGGCGGCCAAGCAGCGCGAGCGCCGCTGCTCCTTCCTGCAGCCGCTGCTGGAGCCGCGCCGGCCCCGCGCCAACGGCGCGCCGGGCGCCGAGCCGGCGCTCAAGGACGAGCCCGAGGCGGCGCCGGCGCGGCCGCAGCGCAGCGCCAAGGCCAGGAGGCAGGAGGGCATCTCCAGGTTCTACGTCATCCAGGTGCGTTTGGACATGTGAAAATGGGTGAAAATGGGTGAAAAAATTTAAAAATAATGGTATAAAACACCCAATGGTGCGGCCGCCACAGCGCAGCGCCAAGGCCAGGAGGCAGGAGGGCATCTCCAGGTTCTACGTCATCCAGGTGCGTTTGGACATGTGAAAATGGGTGAAAATGGGTGAAAAAATTTAAAAATAATGGTATAAAACACCCAATGGTGCGGCCGCCACAGCGCAGCGCCAAGGCCAGGAGGCAGGAGGGCATCTCCAGGTTCTACGTCATCCAGGTGCGTTTGGACATGTGAAAATGGGTGAAAATGGGTGAAAAAATTTAAAAATAATGGTATAAAACACCCAACGGCGCGGCCGCCGCAGTGCAGCGCCAAGGCCAGGAGGCAGGAGGGCATCTCCAGGTTCTGCGTCATCCAGGTGCGTTTGGATGGGTAAAAACTGTGTGAAAATGGGTGAAAAAAATTTAAAATAGAGGTAGAAATATTAATAATAGAAAATAGAGGTATAAAAACGCCCAACAGCGCGACCGCCGCAGCGCAGCGCCAAGGCCAGGCGGCAGGAGGGCATCTCCAGGTTCTACGTCATCCAGGTGGGTTTGGATGGGTGAAAGTGGGTGAAAATGGGTGAAAAAAAATTTATAATAGAGGTAAAGATATAAATAATAAAAATTAGGGGTATAAAAACACCCAATGGTGTTGGTATGGCCGCTGTGCAGCGCTAAGGTGAAGCGGCAGGAGGGCATCTCCAGGTTCTACGTCATCCAGGTGGGTTTGGATGGGTAAAAATGGGTGAAAATGGGTGAAAAAATTTAAAAATAGAGGTAAAAATACAAATAGAGGTAGAAATATATATAATAAAACACAGAGGTATAAAACTAAATATTATATATTATAAATAGAAGTATAAGTACAGGTATAAAAATGTATAAAAATTGAGGTAGAAGCGTGACCACTTGGTGACCTTTTTTGTGTCCATTTGGTGACCATCTTGGGTCCTTTTTTGTGACCGTTGTGTGACCATTTTGTGTCCATTTTTGTAACCTTTTTGTGACCTTTTTGGGACAATTTTCGGTCCATTTTTGTGTCCATTTTTGTAACCTTTTTTTGACCTTTTTGGTCCATTTTTGTGTCCATTTTGTGACCACTTTGTGCCCAGGTGGTGTTCAGGAACGCGCTGGAGAGTTCCAGCCCAGCTCACCTGTCCCTCTGGGCCCCAGGTGGTGCTCAGGAGGGTTCACACCTGTCCCTGACCCCTCACCTGTCCCTCTCGTGCCCAGGTGGAGCTCAGGAGGGTTCACACCTGTCCCTGACCCCTCACCTGTCCCTCTCGTGCCCAGGTGGTCCTCAGGAAGGTTCCAGGGCACCCCTGACCCCTCACCTGTCCCTGTCGTGCCCAGGTGGAGCTCAGGAGGGTCCACACCTGTCCCAAGCCCTCACCTGTCCCTCTGGGTCGCAGGTGGTGCTCAGAAGGGTCCACACCTGTCCTCAGCACCTCACCTGTCCCTCTCGTGCCCAGGTGGTGCTCAGGAGGGTCCACACCTGTCCCAAGCCCTCACCTGTCCCTCTGGGTCCCAGGTGGTGCTCAGGAGGGTCCACACCTGTCCTCAGCACCTCACCTGTCCCTCTGGGTCCCAGGTGGTGCTCAGGAGGGTCCACACCTGTCCCTGACCCCTCACCTGTCCCTGTCGTGCCCAGGTGGAGCTCAGGAAGGTTCCAGGGCACCTCAACCCCTCACCTGTCCCTCTCATGGCCAGGTGGTGCTCAGGAGGGTTCACACCTGTCCCAAGCCCTCACCTGTCCCTCTCATGGCCAGGTGGAGCTCAGGAGGGTTCCAGGGCACCCCTGTCCCCTCACCTGTCCCTGACCCCTCACCTGTCCCTCTCGTGCCCAGGTGGTGTTCCGGAACGCGCTGGAGATCGGCTTCCTGGGCGGGCAGTACTTCCTCTACGGCTTCAACGTGCCGGCCATCTTCGAGTGCGACCGCTACCCGTGCGTCAAGGAGGTGGAGTGCTACGTGTCGCGGCCCACCGAGAAGAGCGTCTTCCTGGTCTTCATGTTCGCCGTCTCGGGCGTCTGCGTGCTGCTCAACCTGGCCGAGCTCAACCACCTGGGCTGGCGCAAGGTGCGCGCCGCCGTGCGCGGGGCCCGCGCGCGCCGCAAGAGCCTGGGCGACGCGCGCCGCAAGGAGCCGGCGGCAACCGCGGCGACCGCGACACCGGCCACGGTGCCGGCGCTGGGCAGGACGCAGAGCAGCGAGTCGGCCTACGTGTGACGGGATTGGGATGGGATTTGGGGTGGGATTGGGATGGGATCAGGATTGGGATGGGATCCAAGAGCCTGGGCGACGCGCGCCGCAAGGAGCCGGCAACGGCGGCGGCGGCGACACCGGCAACGGTGCCGGCACTGGGCAGGACGCAGAGCAGCGATTCGGCCTACGTGTGACGGGATTGGGATGGGATTTGGGGTGGGATTGGGATGGGATCCAAGAGCCTGGGTGTCGCGCGCCGCAAGGAGCCGGCAGCGGCAACCGCGACGGCGGCGACGGTGGCCACGGTGCCGGCGCTGGGCAGGACGCAGAGCAGCGAGTCGGCCTACGTGTGACGGGATTGGGATTGGGGTTAGGATGGGATTTGGGGTGGGATTGGGATGGGATCAGGATTGTTGGGATTCCACCCCAAACTGGGGGGGCCTGGAGCCCCCAAGTTCCGGATTCGGGTCCCAAAACGGGGACTGGAGCCAAAGATTGGGATTTCATCCTGGAGCCGCTGGGGTTCGGAGCCTCCAAGGGTTGGGATCTCACCCCAAACTGTTGGGGGTTGGGGCCGCAGCTGCTGGGATTTCAGCCCGAAATCGCTGGAGCTTGGAGCCGCCAGAATCGCCAGGAATGGTACCAAAATCACCAGGAATGGTACCAAAATCACCAGGAATGGTACCAAAATCACCGGGAATGGAACCAAAATCACCAGGAATGGTACCAAAATCACCAGGAATGGTACCAAAATCACCAGGAATGGTACCAAAATCACCGGGAACTGGAACCAAAATCACCAGGAATGGTACCAAAATCACCAGGAATGGTACCAAAATCGCCGGGAATTGGAACCAAAATCACCAGGAATGGTACCAAAATCACCGGGAATTGGAACCAAAATCACCAGGAATGGTACCAAAATCACCAGGAATGGTACCAAAATCACCGGGAACTGGAACCAAAATCGCCAGGAATCAGAACCAAAATCACCGGGAATGGAACCAAAATCACCAGGATTTGGACTGAAAAGGAGCAGGAATTGCCCCCAAAATGTTGGGGTTTCAGCCCAATTTGAAGGGGTTCAGCCCCCAAACTGTGGGGATTTCATCCCCAAATCTGCGGGGTTTGTCCCCAAAACTGTTGGGGTTGGAACCCAAAACTGCTGAGATTTCATCCCCAAATCTCTGGGGTTTGTCCCCGAAACTGTGGGGATTTCACCCCAAAACTGCTGGGATTTCACCCCCAAATCTGCGGGGTTTCACCCCAAAACTGCTGGGATTTCACCCCAAATCTCTGGGGTTTGTCCCCAAAACTGATGGGGTTGGAACCCAAAACTGCTGAGATTTCATCCCCAAATCTGCGGGGTTTCACCCCAAAACTGCTGGGATTTCACCCCAAATCTCTGGGGTTTGTCCCCAAAACTGATGGGGTTGGAACCCAAAACTGCTGAGATTTCATCCCCAAATCTGCGGAGTTTGTCCCCAAAACTGTTGGGGTTGGAACCCAAATCTCTGGGATTTCACCCCAAATCTGCGGGGTTTCACCCCAAAAACCGCTGGGATTTCACCCCAAATCTCTGGGGTTTCTCCCCAAAACCGCTGGGATTTCACCCCAAATCTCCGGGGTTTCTCCCCAAAACTGTTGGGGTTGGAACCCAAATCTCTGGGATTTCACCCCAAATCTCCGGGGTTTCTCCCCAAAACCCCCGAATTTCACCCCAAACCCCCGAGCTCCGGGGGCAGCGCCGCTGCGCCCCCGCCCCAAAAACCTCCCTGGGTTTCCCCCCAAAAACCCCAAAATCCCTCCCAAAACCGCGGCACTCGGGGCCCAAAAGCTGCGATTCCTCCCCAAACCCCGAGGGGATTCACCCCAAATCCTCCGAGCCCCCCAGAATCTCCACATTTCGGGGTTTCACCCCAAAAACTGCTGCTGGTTTTTTCCCCCCTGGTTTTATTCCCCTGCATTTTGAATTTTGGCCCCCCCGGTGCGAATGGGGCTGGGACGATTTGCATTTTTTGGGGTATTTGGATTTATTTCAGTGAGATTTGGATTTATTTTAGGGAAATTTTTATTTCTTTCGGGGTATTTGTATTTATTTTAGTGAGATTTGTATTTATTTCAGGGTATTTGTATTTATTTCAGAGTATTTGTATTTATTTCAGTGAGATTTGTATTTATTTCGGGGTATTTGCATTTATTTCAGTGAGATTTGTATTTATTTCAGTGAAATTTGTATTTATTTTAGGGAAATTTTAATTTCTTTTGGGGTATTTGTATTTATTTCAGAGTATTTGTATTTATTTCAGTGAGATTTGGATTTATTTTAGGGAAATTTTAATTTCTTTTGGGGTGTTTGCATTTATTTCAGCGAGATTTGGATTTATTTCAGTGAGATTTGGATTTATTTCAGGGTATTTGTATTTATTTCAGTGACGTTTGCACTCATTCTAGAAATATTTGGATTTATTTTGAGGCGATTGGATTGATTTCAGTGACACTTGGATTGATTCTGGGGAGATTTATTTATTTATAGGGGTTTGTATTTAATTTGATGAGGTTTGTATTCATTTCTTGGGGGGGTTCTGTTTATTTTGGGGGGTTTATCTTTATTTATGGGGGATTAATATTTATTTTTGGGGGGATTTGTATTAATTTTTGGGGGGTTTCTATTCATTTTGGGGTGTTTATATTTATTTTTGGGGGCTTTATATTCATTTTTGGGGGGTTATAATCATTTTTGGGGGGTTATGTTTATTTTTGAGGGGTCTATATTAATTTTGGGGGGTTTATATTTAGTTTTGGGGGGTTATATTTATTTTTGGGGGGTTTATAATCATTTTTGGGGGGGTTTATGTTCATTTTTGGGGGGTTTCTATTTATTTTGGGGGGTTTAAATTTATTTTTGGGGGGTTATATTTATTTTTGGGGGGTTTATAATCATTTTTGGGGGGTTTCTATTTATTTGGGGGGGGTTTATATTTTTGGGGGGGTTCTATTTATTTTGGGGGGTTTCTATTTATTTTGGGGGGTTTATATTTATTTTTGGGGGGGTTCTATTTATTTTGGGGGGGCGCTGGGGGTGAAATGGGGGTCCCAGCGTGGGAAAAGGGGCTCAGACCCCCCCAAAATGGGCTCAGGCCCCCAAAATGGGCTCAGACCCCCCAAAATGGGATTAGAGCCCCCCCAAAATGGCCCCAGCCCCCCCAATTCCAAACAAGGACCCCCCAAAAGGGGCTCAGACCCCCAGAATGACACCAGCCCCCCCAAAATGAGGTCAAAGCTCCCCCAAAATGACCCCAGGACCCCCCAAAACGGCGCCAGCCCCCCCAAAATGACCCCAGCCCCCCGAGTGCACACGAGGCCCTTGGCCGCTGCCAGGGTTTATTTTGGGGGGTCCCGCTCAGAGCCTGGAACAGAAACGGGGGAGGGGGAGATCAGGGGGGTCCCCAGTGTCGGGGTCCCCCAATGTCGGGTCCCCAATGTCGGGGGTCCCCAATGTGAGGGTCCTTAATGTGGGGGTCCCCAATGTGGGGGTCCCCAGTGTCGGGGTCCCCCAATGTCGGGGTCCCCAGTGTTGGGGTCCCAATGTGAGGGTCCCCAATGTGAGGGTCCCCAGTTTCGGGGTCCCCAATGTCGGGGTCCCCAATGCCGGGGTCATGTCGGGGTCACCAAATGTCGGGGTCCGCAATGTCAGGGTCATGTCGGGGTCCCCAGTCTCGGGGTCCCCGGGGTTCCCAATGTGGGGTCCCTAATGTTGGGGTCATGTCGGGGTCCCCAGTATCGGGGTCCCCAGTGTTGAGGTCCCCAGTATCGGGGTCCCCAATGTGGGGTCCCCAATGCCGGGGTCATGTCGGGGTCCCCAGTTTTGGGGTCCCCAATGCTAGGGTCATGTCAGGGTCCCCAATGTCAGGGTCCCCAGTTTCGGGGTCCCCAATGCCGGGTCCCCAAAGTTGGGGTCCCCAATGTCGAGTCCCCAATGCCGGGGTCCCCAAATGTCGGGGGTCCCCAGTGTGGGGGTCCCCAGTGTCGGGGTCCCCAGTGTCGGGGTCATGTCGGGGTCCCCAATGTCACGGTCCCCAATCCTGGGGTCCCCAGTGTCAGGGTCCCCAGTTTCGGGGTCCCCAACGTCGGGGGTCCCCAGTTTTGGGGTCCCAGTTTCGGGGTCCCCAATGCCAGGGTCGTGTCAGGGTCCCCAATGTCAGGGTCCCCAGATTTGGGGTCCCCAATGTCGAGTCCCCAATGCTGGGGTCCCCAAATGTCGGGGGTCCCCAGTGTCGGGGTCATGTCGGGGTCCCCAATGTCATGGTCCCCAATCCTGGGGTCCCCAGTGTCAGGGTCCCCAGTTTTGGGGTCCCCAATGTGGGGGTCCCCAATGCCGGGGTCATGTCGGGGTTCCCAGTGTCGGGGTCCCCAGTGTCGGGGTCCCGGGGTCCCCAGTGTCGGGGTCCCCAATGTCGGGGTCATGTCGGGGTCCCCAATGTCACGGTCCCCAATGTCAGGGTCCCCAGTGTCAGGGTCTCCAGTGTCGGGGTCCCCAATGTCGGGGTCATGTCGGGGTCCCCAGTTTTGGGGTCCCCAGTGTCGGGGTCCCCCCCAGCCCCCCAGACTCACGTCACGGCGCGGAAGGATCTCTTCTCCACGTACTTCACGCGGTAGCGCCGCCGGAACCTGGGGGACCCCAAAAACCCGTCAGGATCAGCAGATTTTGGGGCTTTCCCCAAAAACTCTTCGTTTTCCTCAGAAATTTTGGGGTTTTTCTGGGATTTTTTGGGGTTTTTCCCATTAATTTTGGGGTTTTTCCCATGAATTTTGGGGTTTTTCTGGGTGAATTTTGGGATTTTCTGTGTCAATTTTAGGATTTTCAGAGTAAATTTCAGGATTTTCTGGGTCAAATTTGAGTTTTTCCGCGCAAATTTTGAGGTTTCTCTCCCAAATTTGGGTTTTTTTTTTCCCTGAATTTTGGGGTTTTTTCCCAGAATTCTGGGGTTTTTTTCCCAGAATTTTGGTTTTTTTTCCCTTGAATTTTGGTTTTTTCCCCTGAATTTGGTTTTTTTTCCCCTGAATTTTTGGGGTTTTTCCCCTGAATTTCAGGGTTTTTCCCAGAATTTTGGTTTTTTTTCCCCAGAATTTTGGTTTTTCCCCTGAATTTGGTTTTTTTTCCCTTGAATTTTTGTTTTTTTTCCCCCAGAATTTTGGTTTTTTCCCCTGAATTTTGTTCTTTTTCCCCCTGAATTTGTTTTTTTCCGCAGATTTTTGGGTTTTTTTCCCAGAATTTTGGTTTTTTTTCCCCAGAATTTTGGTTTTTCCCCTGAATTTGGTTATTTTTCCCTTGAATTTTTGTTTTTTTCCCCCAGAATTTTGTTTTTTTCCCCTGAATTTGGTTTTTTTCCCCTTGAATTCTGTTTTTTTTCCCCCTGAATTTCGGATTTTCCCCCAGATTTTGGATTTCTGGGGTGAATTTTGGTCAATGTGTTCCTCACCTGGCCCTGAGGCGCGGCTCCAGGACGTTCCTCCTCTGCAGGCTGCGGAAGCGATCGCGCAGCACGCTGCCGCACGGCTGCCAACGCAATTCCCCGTCTTTAGAGCATTTTTAACTCCACTTTTTCAATTTTCATTCCATTTTTTCATTTTTAATCCCATTTTTAATCCCATTTTTTATTTTTAGTACCATTTGTAACCCCATTCTTATTGCTTTAAATTCCGTTCTTCATTTTTAATTCCATTTTTCATTTTTAATTCCATTTTTAATTCTATTTTTCATTTTTAATTCCGTTTTTCATTCCACTTTCTCATTTTTCATTTCATCCTTTCATTTTTAATTCCATTTTTCAATTTTTAATTCCGTTTTTAATCCCATTTTAAAATTTTATCTTCCACTTCTTTTTCTTTTTTGTTCCATTTTTTCACTTTTAATTCCATTTTTAACTCCATCTTTTATTCTTAATTCCATTTTCAATCCCATTTTTCTTATTTTTAATCCCATTTTTCTTATTTTTCACCCCATTTTCCATATTTAATTCAATTTTAATCCCATTTCCCCCCCATTTTTCTTATTCCCCCCCCTTTTTATTACTTTTAATCCCATTTTTATTTTCCCCCCCATTTTTCTTATTTTCAATCCCATTTTTCTTATTTTCAATCCCATTTTTCTATTTTCAATTCCATTTTTAATCCCATTTCTCATGTTTAATTCCATTTTAAATCCCATTTTTTCCACGTTTAATCCCATTTTCCTTATTTTCAATCCCATTTTTCCCCCATTTCCAATCCCATTTTCTTCTTTTCAATCCCATTTTTCCTGTTTTAATCCCATTTTTGTATTTTTAACCCCATTCCCCCAATTTTTCTTATTTTCAAGCCCATTTTCCCCCCCATTTCCAATCCCATTTTCTTATTTTCAATCCAATTTTTCTATTTTAATCCCATTTTTCCATTTCCAATCCCATTTTCCCCCCATTTCCAATCCCATTTTTCTATTTTAATCTCATTTTTCCATTTTCAATCCCATTTTTCCATTTCCAATCCCATTTCCCCCCATTTCCAATCCCATTTTTCCATTTTCAATCCCATTTTTCCATTTCCAATCCCATTTTCCCCCCATTTCCAATCCCATTTTTCCATTTCCAATCCCATTTTCCCCCCATTTCCAGTCCCATTTTTCTATTTTAATCTCATTTTTCCATTTTCAATCCCATTTTTCCATTTCCAATCCCATTTTCCCCCCATTTCCAATCCCATTTTTCCATTTCCAATCCCATTTTCCCCCCATTTCCAGTCCCATTTTTCTATTTTAATCCCATTTTTTCCCCCATTTTTCCATTTCCAATCCCATTTCCCCCCATTTCCAATCCCATTTTTCTATTTTTTCCCCATTTTTCTATTTTCAATCCCATTTCCAATCCCATTTTTCTATTTTAATCCCATTTTTCCCCCATTTTTCCATTTCCAATCCCATTTTCCCCCCATTTCCAATCCCATTTTTGTATTTTAATCCCATTTTTCCATTTTCAATCCCATTTTTCCATTTCCGATCCCATTTTTCTATTTTTCCCCATTTTTCCATTTCCAATCCCATTTTCCCCCCATTTCCAATCCCATTTTTCTATTTTTTCCCCATTTTCCTTATTTTCAATCCCATTTCCCCCCATTTCCAATCCCATTTTTCCATTTTCAATCCCATTTTTCCATTTCCAATCCCATTTTTCTATTTTTCCCCATTTTCCTTATTTTCAATCCCATTTCCAATCCCATTTTTCTATTTTTCCCCATTTTCCTTATTTTCAATCCCATTTCCAATCCCATTTTTCTATTTTTTCCCCATTTTTCCATTTCCAATCCCATTTCCAATCCCATTTTTCTATTTTAATCCCATTTTTCTATTTTAATCCCATTTTTGTATTTTTAATCCCATTTTTTCCCCCATTTTTCCCTATTTTCCCCCATTTCCCCCGGCAGCAGCAGCCTCAGCCCCGGGGTCTCGTCCCCGTGACCAAACCCCGGCGCCCGCGGAGCTTCACATTCCCCGGGGGGGAATCCTGGCAGCGCAAGGATGGGCTCATCACCGGCTGCTGCGCCCCAAAAACCACCCCAGGAACCCCAAAACCGGGGGGAACAAAGGGAGATTGCCCCCCAACAATGGAGACTTTTCCTGAAAAAAAATCGAGATTTTTCCCCAAAAAATGAGGATTTTTCACCAAAAAATGGAGATTTTTTCCCCCAAAAAATGGGATTTTTTCACCCCAAAAATGAGGATTTTCCCCCCAAACTATTGAGATTTTTCCCCAAAAAATGGAGATTTTTCCCCAAAAAAATGGGAATTTTCCCCCCAAAATATTGAGATTTTTTCCCCAAAAAAAGAGGTTTTTACCCCCCAAAAAACTGAGATTTTTCCCCCCAAAAGGGGATTTTTTGAAGAGATTTTGGGGATTTTCTGGAGATTTTTTGGAGAATTTTTGGGATTTTCTGGGGGATTTTTGGTGGATTTTTTTGGGAATATTTTGGGTTTTTTTGGGGGGATCTTTGCGGATTTTTGAGGATTTTTTTTTTTTGGGGGGGGATTTTTGGGGGATTTTTTTTGGGATTTTTGGGGGATATTTGGGGAGATTTTTGGGGGATTTTTTCAGGAATTTTTTGGGATCTTTGGGGATATTTAGGGGGGATTTTTGGGAATTTTTTGGGGATATTTTGGGGATATTTTGGGTATTTTGGGTCCCCCCAGGCGCACCCGCAGGCTCCGCAGGCTCTCCGGGATCTCCTCGCTCAGCTGCAGCTCCAGCTCGGGCTCCTCGTAGCTGCAAAGGAGCAAAACCCCGATTGCAGCCCCAAAAACGGGGAGGTCACCCCAAAATCAGCCCAAAATCCCATCACCCACAGCCCCAAAAACGGGGAAATCACCCCAAAATCACCCCCAGAGCCCCAAAAACGGGGAAATCAGCCCAAAATCACCCCCAGAGCCCCAAAAACGGGGAGATCACCCCAAAATCAGCCCAAAATCCCATCACCCACAGCCCCAAAAACGGGGAAATCAGCCCAAAATCACCGGCCTGTCCCACCGCTGCAGGGTTTACTCCTAAACCCCAACCCCAAATCTCAAGTTTCCCTCCCCAAATCCCATTTCCACCCCCAATCCTCATTTTCCTCCCCCTCAAGTCCCCTTTCCCACCCCCAAACCCCCTTTTCCCCCCCCAAATTCCCCCCAAACCCCCTTTCCACCCCCAAACCCCCTTTTCCCACCCCAAATTCCCCCCAAATCCCCCCTTTCCCCCCCAAATCCCTCCCAAATCCCATTTTTCCCTTCCCAAACCCCCTTTCCCCACCCAAATCCCATTTTCCCCTCCCCAAACCCCCTTCCCCCCCCAAAATTCCCCCCAAACCCCCTTTTCCCACCCCAAATTTCCCCCCAAACCCCTTTTTTTCCCCTCAAATCCCCCCCAAATCCCATTTTTCCCATCCCAAACCCCCTTTTCCCCCCTCAAATCCCCCCCAAACCCCCGAATTCCCCCCCAAACCCCCTTTTTCCCCCCCCATTTCCCCCCATCCCGTCCCCACGCACCGCAGGGCCCCGAGGCGTTTCGGGGCCGTTTCGCGCAGGCGCCGGCGCCGATCCCGGAGCAGCCGCCGGCGCCGCAGCTCCGAGTCCCAGAGCAGCAGAGCCCGGCGCAGGGAGCGCAGCCGGAACAGCCCCTGCTGCCTCTGCCGGGCCAGGCGGGCACGGGCACGGGCACCGGCCTGGCACAGACCCCATAACCCATCAGGGACCCCATAAACCCATCAGGGATCCAGCCCTGACCCCACAAACCCAGCCCCGATCCCAGCCCGGCGCAGGGAGCGCAGCCGGAACAGCCCCTGCTGCCTCTGCCGGGCCAGGCGGGCACGGGCGCGGGCACCGGCCTGGGCACAGAGTGACCATCCCATCAGGGACCCCACAAACCCAGCCCCGACCCCACAAACCCATCAGGGATCCCACAAACCCAGCCCTGACCCCACAAACCCAGCCCTGACCCCACAAACCCAGCCCCGATCCCAGCCCGGCGCAGGGAGCGCAGCCGGAACAGCCCCTGCTGCCTCTGCACGGCCAGACAGGCACGGGCGCGGGCACGGGCCTGGCACAGACCCCACAAACCCATCAGGGACCCCATAAACCCATCAGGGATCCCATAAATGCAGCCCAGATCCTGACCCTAATCCTGACCCCAATCCCAACTCCAATCCCCTCAATCCCGACCCAAATCCCATCCCAATCCTGACCCCAATCCTGACCCCGATCCTGACCCCAATCCTAACCCCGATCCTGACCCCAATCTCATCCCAATCCTGACCCCAATCCCATCCCAATCCTGACCCCAATCCTGACCCCAATCCTAACCCCGATCCTGACCCCAATCCCATCCCAATCCTGACCCCAATCCCATCCCAATCCTGACCCCAATCCCAGCCCAATCCTGACCCCAATCCCAGCCCAAACCCATCACAATCCTGACCCAAATCCCGACCCCAATCCCCTCAATCCTGACCCCAATCCCATCCCAATCCCATCCCAATCCTGACCCCAATCCCATCCTAATCCCATCCCAATCCCGACCCCAATCCCCTCAATCCAGACCCCCAACCCCTCAATCCAGACCCCAATCCCAACCCCAATCCCATCCCAATCCCGACCCCAATCCCCTCAATCCAGACCCCCAACCCCTCAATCCAGACCCCAATCCCGACCCCAATCCCACCCCAATCCCGACCCCAATCCTGACCCCAATCCCGACCCCAATCCTGACCCCAATCCCGACCCCAATCCTGACTCCAATCCTGACCCCAATCCCGACCCCAATCCTGACCCCAATCCCAACCCCAATCCCATCCTAATCCCGACCCCAATCCCCTCAATCCTGACCCCAATCCCAACCCCAATCCCATCCCAAACCCATCCCAATCCTGACCCTAATCCCATCCCAATCCCGACCCCAATCTCATAGCAAACCCGACCCCAATCCCATCCCAATCCCGACCCCAACCCCATCCCGATCCCATCCCAATCCCGATCCCAATCCCGATCCCAATCCCACCCCGCTCCCGCTCACCTCGTGCCGCCGCTCCTTCTCCCTGCGCCGCTGTTTCTCGGTTTTGCGGCCGGGCTGCTCCCGCCGCCGGGGCCGCTCCTCATCCTCACCCTCATCATCCTCATCCTCCTGCTGCCCTTCCTCCTCCTCCTCCTCCTCCAGCAGCCCCTGCAGCTGCTCCCGCAGCACGGCCTCCTGGGGGACCCCAAAGGCTTGGGGTCGGGGGGGGCAGACCCCAATCCCGGGGCCCAAACCCCAAATTTGGAGTCCAGACCCCAAATTCCAGGGCTCAGACCCCAAATCACAGACCCAGACCCCAAATTCTGGGACTCAAATCCCAAATTCCAGGACCAGACCCCAAATTCCGGGACTCAAATCCCAAATTCCAGGGCCAGACCCCAAATCCTGAACCCAGACCCCAAATTCTGGGGCTCAAACCCCAAATTCCAGGGCTCAGACCCCAAATTCTGGGACTCAAACCCCAAATCCTGGACCCAGACCACAAATTCTGGGACTCAAACCCCAAATTCCAGGGCCAGACCCCAAATTCTGGGACTCAAACCCCAAATTCCAGGGTCAGACCCCAAATCCCAGGACTCAAATCCCAAATTATGGTACTCAAACCCCAAATTCCAGGGCCAGACCCCAAATTCTGGGGCTCAGACCCCAAATTCCAGGCCTCAGACTCCAAATCCTGGACCCAAACCCCAAATTGTGGGACACAAACCCCAAATTCCAAGGTCAGACTCCAAATTCTGGGGCCGGGACCCAAAATTCCAGGGTCAGACCCCAAATCCCAGGGCTCAAATCCCAAATTCCAGGGCTCAGATCTCAAATTCCAGGGCTCGGACCCCAAATTCCAGGCTCAGACCCCAAATTCTGGGGCTCAGACCCCAAATTCCAAGGTCAGACCACAAATCCCAGACCCAGACCCCCCATTTAGGGGCTCAGACCCCAAATCCCGGGACCCAGACCCCAAATTCTGGGGCCCAGACCCCAAATGCGGGCGTGTCCCCACCTGCGAGGGCGGCGCCTCGGTGACCTTCAGCCTCCTCTCCACCTTCTCCTCCTCCCTCTTCCTCCTCATCTCCACCTCCAGTGCCTGCCGCAGCAGATCCTGCACACCGGGCATGGGGTCACCCCAAAAACTGCCCCAAAACCTCCCAAAACCATCCCAAAACCACTCTAAAAACCACCCCAAAAAGTGCCCCAAAATCACCCCAAAACTCATCCCCAAACCACCCCAAAAACCACCCCAAAAACCATCCCAAAACCACCCTAAAAAGTGCCCCAAAACCACCCCAAAACCACCCCAAAACCCAATCACGAACCACCCCAAAAACCACCCCAAAAAGTGCCCCAAAATCACCTGAAACCACCCCGAAAACCACCCCAAGAAGTGCCCTAAAACCACCCCAAAACTCATCCCCAAACCACCCCAAACCCAATCGCAAACCACCCCAAAAACCATCCCAAAACCACCCTAAAAAGTGCCCCAAAACCACCCCAAAACCACCCCAAACACCACCCCAAAACCTGCCCCAAAATTACCTGAAACCACCCCAAAAACCACCCCAAGAAGTGCCCTAAAACCACCCCAAAACTCATCCCCAAACCACCCAAAACCCAATTGCAAACCACCCCAAAAACCATCCCAAAACCACCCTAAAAAGTGCCCCAAAACCACCCCAAAACCTGCCCCAAAATTACCCCAAAACCACCCCAAAACCCACCCCAAACCCAATTGCAAACCACCCCAAAATAACCCCAGAACACCCCAAAAACCC
>NC_052018.1:2164141-2222030 GCF_015832195.1 Motacilla alba alba
CCTGAAAACAGCTCTGGGACCCCAAAACTCCAAAAATTCACCCCAAAAATCCCCAAATCCCCCCAGAAACCTCAAACCCCCAAAATCATTTCTGGGACCCCCAAAACCCCAAAATTCACCCCAAAAATCCCCCAAATTCACCCAAAAATCCCCAAATCCCCCCAAAAATCTCAAAAAAACTCTGAAATCGTCTCTGGGACCCCAAAAACCCCTAAATTCACCCCAAAACCAATCCTGGAACCCCCTAAAAAACCCCAAATCAGCCCCAAAATTGCCCTGGGACCCCAAAAAAAACCCAAAATCACCTCTGGGACCCCAAAAAATCCCCCCTGGACCCCCAAACCCCAAAAATCCCCCCAAAAACACATCTGGGACCCCAAAAAAACCCAAAATCACCCCAAAAACGTCCCCGGGACCCCAAAAACACCCCCGGGACCCCCAAAAATCCCCCCAAGAATCCCAAACCTCCCAAATTCAGCCCCGGGACCCCCAAAAATCCCCTCGGGACCCCCCAAAAACCCCAAATTCACCCCAAAATCTTAAAAAGAACCCTCAAAATTTCCCCTGGGAGCCCCCCCACGTCCTGATCTGGGCACACCTGGCACACCTGAGCACAGCTGGGCACACCTGGGCACACCTGGGCTCTCCTGGGCACACCTGGGTGCTGCTGCTTGGCTCTGGGGGGCCTTTTTGGGGTTTTTTTGGGGTTCCTGGTCGATCTTTTGGGGCTGTCGCTGCTGGACTGACTCACCTGGGCACAGCTGGGCACACCTGGCACACCTGAGCTCACCTGGGCACACCCGGGCACACCTGGCACACCTGAGCTCACCTGGGCACACCTGGCACACCTGGGTGCTGCTGCTTGGCTCTGGGGGGGCCTTTTTGGGGTTCCTTGGGGGGATCTTTTGGGGCTGTCGCTGCTGGACTGACTCACCTGGGCACACCTGGCACACCTGGGCACAGCTGAGCTCACCTGGGCACACCTGGGCACTGCTGCTTGGCTCTGGGGGGGCCTTTTTGGGTCTCTGAGGGACTTTTTGGGGTCTCTGGGGGATCTTTTGGGGCTGTCGCTACCTGGACTGACTCACCTGGGCACAGCTGGCACACCTGAGCTCACCTGGGCACACCTGGGCACACCTGGGCACACCTGGGCACACCTGGGCACACCTGGGTGCTGCTGCTTGGCTCTGGGGGGGCCTTTTTGGGGTTTTTTTTGGGGTCTCTGGAGGAGCTTTCAGAGCTGTCGCTGCTGGACTGACTCACCTGGGCACAGCTGGCACACCTGAGCTCACCTGGGCACACCTGGGCACACCTGGCTGCTGCTGCTTGGCTCTAGGGGGTTTTTTTGGGGTTCCTTGGGGGGATCTTTTGGGGCTGTCGCTGCTGGACTGACTCACCTGGGCACACCTGGCACACCTGGGCACAGCTGAGCTCACCTGGGCACACCTGAGCTCACCGGGCACACCTGGGCTCACCTGGGCACACCTGAACTCACCTGGGCACAGCTGAGCTCACCTGGGCACACCTGGCACACCTGAACTCACCTGGGCACTGCTGCTTTGCTCAAGGGAGGATTTTGGGGGGTTTTTTTGGGGTCTGTGGGGGAGCTTTTGGGGTTCCTTGGGGCTGTCGCTGCTGGACTGACTCACCTGGGCACACCTGGGCTCACCTGAGCTCACCCTGGCACACCTGGGCTCACCTGGGCACACCTGGGCACAGCTGGCACACCTGGGCACTGCTGAACTCACCTGGGCACACCTGGGCACAGCTGGCACACCTGAGCTCACCCGGGCACACCTGGGCTCACCTGGGCACACCTGGGCACTGCTGAACTCACCTGGGCACAGCTGGCACACCTGGGCACACCTGAACTCACCTGGGCACAGCTGAGCTCACCTGGGCACACCTGGCTGTACCTGGCTGCTGCATTAAACTCGTCCCAGACCGACCCCGGGAGTGGTTTTGGGGTTCGGGGGGGTCCCGTGTGCACCTGGGGGACCCCAAAATCACCTGGGGGGACAAAGACTCACCTGGGACACCCCAAACTCACCTGAGGGGCACCTGGGGTGACCCTAAACTCACCTGGGGACCCCAAAATCATCTCAAGAGGGCAAAAACTCACCTGGGGGGGTCCCAAAATCACCTGGGGGACCCCAAAACTCACCTGGGGAACCCCAAAATCATCTCAAGAGGGCAAAAACTCACCTGGGGGGGGTCCCAAAATCACCTGGGCGACCCCAAAACTCACCTGGGGATCCCAAACTCACCTGGGGGACCCCAAAACTCACCCGGGGAACCCCAAAATCAACCTGGGGAGTCCCAAAATCACCTGAGCGGGCACCTGGGGTGACCCTAAACTCACCTGGGTGGTCCCAAAATCACCTGGGGGACCCCAAAACTCACCTGGGTGGTCCCAGACTCACCTGGGGGACCCCAAAACTCACCTGGGGATCCCAAACTCACCTGAGGGGGCACCTGGGAAACCCCCAAAATCACCTGGGAAACCCCAAAACTCACCTGGGGGACCCCAAAACTCACCTGGGTGGTCCCAGACTCACCTGGGGGACCCTAAAACTCACCTGGGGATCCCAAACTCACCTGAGGGGGCACCTGGGGTGACCCTAAGCTCACCTGGGGACCCCAAAATCATCTCAAGAGGGCAAAAACTCACCTGGGGGGGTCCCAAAATCACCTGGGGGACCCCAAAACTCACCTGGGGAACCCCAAAATCACCTGGGGGACCCCAGACTCACCTGGGTGGTCCCAGACTCACCTGGGGGATCCCAAAACTCACCTGGGGGTTTGGGATTTTTGGGGGGATTTGGGATTTTGGGGGTCTCCAGCCCCTTTTTCTCTCTCTCCCCCCACAGGAGGACCCAGCGACCCCCCCCAGGTGTGACGGGGGGGGGACCCCAAATCCCACCTGAGCCCCCCCAGGTGTGACCGGGACCCCAAAAAAACCCCAAATCTCACCTGGGGGGACCCCAAATCTCACCTGGGGGGTCCCAAAAACCCCAAATCTCACCTGGGGGGGCCCCAAATCCCACCTGAGCCCCCCCCAGGTGTGACCGGGACCCCAAAAAAACCCCAAATCTCACCTGGGGGGACCCCAAAAACCCCAAATCTCACCTGGGGGGCCCCCAAAGCCCAAAATCTCATCGGGGGGGGGGGGCCTAAAACCCCAAATCTCACCTGGGGGGACCCCAAAAACCCCAAATTTCACCTGGGGGGGCCCAAAAACCCCAAATCTCACCTGCGGGGACCCCAAATCCCACCTGAGGCCCCCCCAGGTGTGACCGGGACCCCAAAAAAACCCCAAATTTCACCTGGTGGGGGTCCCCAAATTTCCCCCCCCCAGGGGATTTTGGGGTTCCCCCCCCTTCCCCAATTTCGTGTTTGTCAAATAAAAGTTCCAAAACTCCTCCGGCTTCGTGCTTAATTTTGGGGTGTCCCCGTTAATTTTGGGGTGTCTCCCGGGATGTTTTACCCCAAAACCCCCAAATTTTGGGGCAGTTCCTCAAAAAAAACCCCAATTTTGGAGCTTTTTTCTTTAAAAAAAAAAACTCCAATTTTGGGGTTTTCCCCCCCCAAAAAAACCTGCGAATTTTGGGGTCCGGGTGTCCCAAACCCCCCCCCCAAAAATTTTTGGGGTTCCCTTCGAGTTTTTCACCCCCAAAATCTCCCAAATTTTGGAGCGGTTCCTCCAAAAACCCCTAAATTTGGCGCTTTTTTCCCTCAAAGAAAAAAAAGCCCAGTTTTGGGGATTTTCCCCCTTAAAAAACCCCAAATTTTGGGGTGCGGGTGTCTTCACCCCCCCCCCCCCAAATTTTGGGGGTTCCCCGCCCCCCCCGGCCCCTCCCAGCCCCCCTTTTTTGGGGTTTCCTGCCCCCCCCGGGTTTATTTCCCCTTCCCGCCGGTTCCGCCAAAACCGCAGCGGCCGCTCCAGGTGAGGGGGGAGGGGGCGGATTTTGGGGGGTCCCGGGGGGGTTGCGGGGTCCCCTCCCCCTCCAGCCCAATTTTGGGGGGTCCCCGCCTCATGTTTGGGGGGTTCTCAGCCCGAATTTTGGGGTTTCGGCCTCGTTTTGGGGCTTTTTTGGGCTCTTTAGTCTCAGTTTTGGGCTCTTTATTCCCATTTTTTTGGGGGGAGATTTTGGGGGGGGTTTTGTTCTCCCTGGAGGGGTTTTGGGGACCCCTCCCAGTTCAGAACAGTTTGGGGGGGGCTCTCCAGACCAGTTTGGGGGTTTCCAGCCTGATTTTTGGGGTCCTCACCCCATTTTTGAGTTCTCCACCCCATTTTTTGGGGGGGGGGGGGTCTCAACCTCATTTTTTGGGATCTCCGAACCCATTTTTTGGGGTTCCCCGCACCAATTTTGGGGGGTCCCAGTCCCATTTTTGGCGTCTCCAACTCAATTTTTGGGGTCTCCAGCCCCATTTTGGGGTCTCCACCCCATTTTTGGGGTCTCCAGCCCCATTTTTTGGGGTCCCCCACACCAATTTTGGGTTCTCCAGCCCCATTTTTGGGGTCCCCACCCCATTTTGGAGGTCTCCAAACCCATTTTTTGGGGTTCCCAACCCAAATTTTGGGTTCTCCAGACCCATTTTTGGGGTCCCCACTCCATTTTTTGGGGTCTCCAGCCCCATTTTTGGGGTCCCCACCCCATTTTTGGGGTTCTCAGCCTCATTTTGGGTCCTCCAGCCTCATTTTTGGGGTCCCCACCCCATTTTTGGGGTCTCCAGCCCCATTTTTGGGGTCCCCACCCCATTTTTGAGGGTCTCCAGCCTCATTTTTGGGGTCTCTGAACCCATTTTTGGGGTCCCCAGCCCCATTTTTGGGGTCCCCACCCCTCGGGGGGGGGGGAAGGGTGGAGCTGCCCCTCCCCCTCCCCAGTTCCTCTCCCAAATTCTTGCGCCATGGGGAGGGGTGGGGGAGGGGAGGATGAGGAAATTCCACATCCGGGGGGGAGGGGGGGACACAGGAGGGTGGGGACCCCCAAAAATGGGGCTGGGAACCCAAAAATGGGGATTGGAACCCAAAAATGGAGCTGGAGACCCCAAAACTGGGGATTGGAACCCAAAAATGGGGCTGGGGACACCAAAATGGGTCTGGAACCCCAAAAACGGGGATTGGAACCCAAAAATGGAGCTGGGAACCCCAAAAATGGGGCTGGGGACCCCAAAAATGGGGTTTGGAACCCAAAAATTGACTTGGAAACCCCAAAAATGGGACTGAGGACCTCAGAAATGGGGCTGGAAACCCCAGAATGAGGCTGGGGACACCAAAACGGGTCTGGAAACCCCAAAAATGGGGCTGGGAACCCAAAAATGGGGCTGGAGACCCCAAAAATTGAGTTGGAGACCCCAAAATGGGGCTGGGAACCCAAAAATTGAGCTGGAAACCCCAAAAATGGGGATTGGAACCCAAAAATGGGGCTGGGGACACCAAAACGGGTCTGGAAACCCCAAAAACGGGGATTGGAACCCAAAAATGGAGCTGGAGACCCCAAAAATGGGGATTGGAACCCAAAAATGGGGCTGGGGACACCAAAACGGGTCTGGAAACCCCAAAAACGGGGATTGGAACCCAAAAATGGAGCTGGGAACCCCAAAAATGGGGCTGGGGACCCCAAAAATGGGGCTGGAGACCCCAAAAACTGAGTTGGAGACCCCAAAAATGGGACTGAGGACCTCAGAAATGGGGCTGGGAACCCCAGAATGAGGCTGGAGACACCGAAACGGGTCTGGAAACCCCAAAAATGGGGCTGGGAACCCAAAAATGGGGCTGGAGACCCCAAAAATTGAGTTGGAGACCCCAAAATGGGGCTGGGAACCCAAAAATTGAGCTGGAAACCCCAAAAATGGGGATTGGAACCCCAAAATGGGGCTGGGGACCCCAAAAATGGTGATTGGAACCCAAAAATGGAGCTGGAGACCCCAAAAATGGAGCTGGGAACCCAAAAATGGAGCTGGGAACCAAAAAATGGGGCTGGGAACCCAAAAATGGGGCTGGAGACCCCAAAAATTGAGTTGGAGACCCCAAAATGGGACTGAGGACCTCAGAAATGGGGCTGGGAACCCCAGAATGAGGCTGAAGACACCGAAACGGGTCTGGAAACCCCAAAAATGGGGCTGGGAACCCAAAAATGGGGCTGGAGACCCCAAAAATTGAGTTGGAGACCCCAAAATGGGGCTGGGAACCCAAAAATGTAGCTGGGAACCCCAAAAATGGGAATGGAGACCCCAAAAATGGAGCTGGGGACCCCAAAATTGAGCTGAAGGCCCCCAAGATGGAGTTTGAGGAGCCCAAAAATAGGGCTGGAGACCCCCAAAACACCTTTGGTCACCTGGTGGGGTGGGGCTGGGGGTCTTTTAGGAGCTCCTTGACCACCTGGGCAGGTGAAGGACCCACCTTGGGGTGGGGTTGGGAGTCTTTTGGAAGCTCCTGGACCACCTGGCCAGGTGAAGAACCCAGTTTGGGCTCTTCAGGAGCACCTGGCCAGGTGAAGAACCCAATTTGGGCTCTTCAGCACCACCTGGCCAGGTGAAGAACCCAATTTGGGCTCTTCAGGACCACCTGTCCAGGTGAAGAACCCGCCTTGGGTAGGGCCAGGGGGTTTTTTGCAAGCTCCTGGACCACCTGGCCAGGTGAAGAACCTAATTTGGGCTCTTCAGCACCACCTGGCCAGGTGAAGAACCCAATTTGGGCTCTTCAGGACCACCTGGCCAGGTGAAGGACCCAATTTGGGCTCTTCAGGACCACCTGGCCAGGTGAAGGACCCAATTTGGGCTCTTCAGGAGCACCTGGCCAGGTGAAGAACCCAATTTGGGCTCTTCAGGACCACCTGGCCAGGTGAAGGACCCAATTTGGGCTCTTCAGGACCACCTGGCCAGGTGAAGAACCCAATTTGGCTTCTTCAGCACCACCTGGCCAGGTGAAGAACCCAATTTGGCTTCTTCAGGACCACCTGGCCAGGTGAAGAACCCACCTCCAACCACCTTTCCTCACCCCCCACCCCCCCGCAGGCGTCCCCAGCCCCGCCATGGCCGCGCTGCCCACCCTGCCGTCCCCTTGGGACGACCCCTGGAACGACACCTTGGGCAACGACACCTGGGGCGACCTCTACGAGGACCTGGGCGCGGCGGAAATCCCCGTGGGGCACCGCCTGGTGCTGGCCCTCTACGCGCTCATCTTCCTGCTGGGCGTGCTGGGCAACGGCGCCGTGCTCTGGGTGACGGCGGCCGAGCTGCGCCGCACCGTCAACGGCGTCTGGTTCTCCCACCTGGCGCTGGCCGACCTCCTCAGCTGCCTGGCCCTGCCCTTCCTGGCCCTGCCGCTGACCACCGACCACCACTGGCCCCTGGGCCGCCCGGCCTGCAAGGTGCTGCCCTCGCTGACCGTGCTGGCCATGTTCTCCAGCGTCCTGCTGCTGACGGCCATCAGCGCCGACCGCTGCGCGCTGGTCACCCGGCCCGTGTGGTGCCACAACCGCCGGACGCCCGCGCTGGCCGCCGCGGCTTGCGCCGGCGCCTGGGCGGCGGCCGCGCTGCTGACCGTGCCCTCCTTCGTCTTCCGCACCGTCCGCCTCGACCCCTTCTCGGACAAGGCCACCTGCGTGCTGTCCTACGGCGCCGTGCGGCCGCACCAGCGCGGCGCCGAGCTGACCGTGGCCGTCGTCCGCTTCCTCTGCGGCTTCCTGGGGCCCTTCGCCGTCATCTCGGGCTGCTACGGCCGCCTCCTGAGCCGCGTCCGGGCGCGGGGCCTGGGCCGCTCGCAGAGGGCCACCAGGACGGTGCTGGTGGTCATCGTCAGCTTCTTCGTCTGCTGGCTGCCCTACCACGTGGTGGGGCTGGTGCTGGCGGCCAGCGCGCCGGACACGGCGGCGTTCCGCGGCGCCCAGGCCGCCGACCCCGCGGTGGCCGGGCTGGCCTACGTCAACGGGTGCGTCAACCCCATCATCTACCTGGCGATGGGGCGGGGCCTGGGCCAGGTGAGGCGCTCGTGGAGGGCGCTGCTCAAGGGCGTGCTCAGCGACGAGCCCGCCAGCGCGGCCGGGGACTGCCGGGCCCGCAGCACGGCCACCACCGAGGAGGGCAGCGACGGGACGGCCGTGTGAGGGGGCGGGGTGGACGTTGTCGTGGTCATCGTCGTCATTGTCGTCATCGTCGTCGTGGTGATGGTCATGGTCATGGTCATCATCATGGTCGTGGCCATCATCATCATCATGGTCATCATCGTTGTCATCATGGTCATGGTCATTGTCGTTGTCATGGCCATCGTCATGGTCATGGTCATTGTCATGGTCATCTTCAACTTCGTCATCATTGTCATCGTCATCGTCATTGTCATGGTCATTGTCATGATCGTCATCATCGTCATGGTCATTGTCATGGCCATCATCGTTGTCATGGTCATGGTCATGATCATCATTATCGTCGTCATTGTCATTGTCACGGTCGTTGTCATGGTCATCTTCATCATCATTGTCATTGCCATATCATCATCATCATCATGGTCATGATCATGATCATCATCATGGTCATGGTCATTGTCATCATTGTCATCATCATCATCATCATTGCCATTGTCATGGTCGTTGTCATGGTCATCTTCATCATCATTTTTTCATCATCATTTTATCATCATCATCGTCATCGTCATTTTCATGGTCATTGTCATGATCGTCATGGTGGTCATCTTCATCATCATTGTCATTGTCATCATATCGTCATAATCATCATCGTCGTCATGGTCATCATCATTGTCATCGTCATCATGGTCATGGTCATTGTCATCTTCATCATGGTCATTGTCATATCATCATCATCATCATCATCATCATCATTGTCATCTTCATCACTGTCATCATTATCATTGTCATGGTCATGATCATTGTCATCATCATGGTCATTGTCATCATATCATCATCATCGTCATGATCATCATGGTGGTCATCTTCATCATCATTGTCATTGTCATCATACCATTGTCATCATCATCGTCATCATCGTCATTGTCATGGTCATTGTCATCTTCATCGTGGTCATTGTCATATCATCATCATCATTGTCATCATCATCATCTTCATCATTGTCATCATCGTCATGGTCATGGTCATCTTCATCATGGTCATTGTCATATCATCATCATCATTGTCACTGTCATCTTCATCATCGTCATCATGGTCATGGTCATTGTCATCATCGTGGTCATTGTTGTCACGGTCATCGTCGTCGTTGTCATTGTCATGGTTGTTGTCACGGTCGCCTTCATCATCGTCATTGTCCTCACCATCATCATTGTCGTTGTCATTGTCATCGTCAAAGGGGGGAAAGGGGGGACACGGGGGGGGGGGGGGGCTTGTGTCACCTGGGGGTGGCCCTGGGGACACCTGGGGTCATTTGGGACCCTTGGGGACAGTGGGGGGTGGCGCTGGGGACACTTTGGGACCCTTGGGGACAATCAGGGGGGTGGAGACACTTGGGGACATTTTGGGGACAGTGGGGGGTGGCACTGGGGACGATGGGGGGGTGGGGACACTTGGGGACAGTGGGGGTGGGGACACTTGGGGACAGTGGGGGGTGGCACTGGGGACGATGGGGGGGTGGGGACACTTGGGGACAGTGGGGGTGGGGACACTTGGGGACAGTGGGGGGTGGCGCTGGGGACACTTTGGGACCCTTGGGGACAATCAGGGGGGTGGGGACACTTGGGGACGTTTTGGGGACAGTGGGCGGTGCCGGGAGTGGGATTGACGGGAGGGGGTGGGATTGGGGGATTTGGGGATTGAGGGATTCGGGAATTCAGGGAATTCGGGGATTGGGGAATTCAGGGATTGGGATGGAATTTGGGAATTCAGGAATTCGGGAATTTGGGAATTTAGGAATCCGGGAATTCAGGAATTCGGGGATTCAGGGATTTAGGAATTTGGGAATTTAGGAATCCGGGAATTCAGGAATTCGGGGATTCAGGGATTTAGGAATTTGGGAATTTAGGAATTTGGGGATTCAGGGATCCAAGGAATGGGATGGAATTCAGGGATTCAGGGATTTGGGAATTCAGGATTCAGGGATTCCGGGAACGGGATGGAATTCAGGAATTCAGGAATCCGGGAATTCAGGAATTCAGGAATTCAGGAATTCAGAGATTTAGAAATTCGGGAATCCGGGAATTTAGGAATTCAGAGATTCAGGAATTCAGGAATTCAGGGATTCAGGAATTCAGGAATTCAGAGATTCAGGAATTCAGGAATTTAGGAATTCAGGGATTCAGGGATCCAAGGAATGAACGGGATGGAATTCAGGGATTCAGGGATTTGGGAATTCAGGAATTTGGGGATTCAGGGAATGGGATGGGATTCAGGGATTCTGGAATGGAATTCAGGAATTCCAGGATCCAGGAATTCCAGGAGGGCTGGGAATTCGGGACGGCGACGAAATCCCGGGATTTTGGGGATTCAGGAATTTTGGAGTTCAGGGCTTTGGGAATTCAGGGATTCAGGGATTCGGGGGTTTGAGAATTCAGGAAGGCAGAAATTCGGGAATTCGAGGATTCGGGGGTTTGGGGATTCCGGGGTTCCGGGAGGGCTGGGAATTTGGGATGGCGACGGAATCCCGGGATTTTTGGGGATTCAGGAATTTTGGAGTTCAGGGATTTGGGAATTCAGGAATTCAGGAATTCAGGGATTCGGGGGTTTGAGAATTCAGGAATTCGAGGATTCGGGGGTTTGGGGATTCCGGGGTTCCGGGAGGGCTGGGAATTCGGGACGGCGACGGAATCCCGGGATTTCTGGGGATTCAGGAATCCGGGATTTTGGGACAAACCGCACAAATCCGCAGAACCGAAAGAAATTCCCAAAAAAAACCCCGAAAAAAACCCCGAAAATTCCCAAAATTCCCAGCAGCGGCCCCTCCCCCCGCCCCTCCCCCTTCTCCCGCCCCTCCCCGCGGCCGCAGGGGGGGAGGGGCGGGGGCTCCTCCTCCTCCTCCTCCTCTTCCTCCTCTTCCTCCTCCTCCTCTTTTTTTTTTTTTTCCTCCTTTTTTTTTTCCTTTTCCTGCTTTTTTTTTTCCCTGCTTTTTTTTTTTTTTTTGATCCCGCTCCTCCTCCCGGGATCGCTCCCGGCCATGGAAGGCTCGGGACCCCCGGGGGGGGCGCGGGGGTCGCCGCCCCCCTGAAGGAACGGCGGGAAAGGTGAGTGAAAAATGGGGAGGGGGGGGGAATAAAAAAATCCGGGAAAAACGGGGAAAAACCGGGATGAAACGGCGGAAAACCGGGATAAATCGGGTGAAAATCGGGGCGGAACGGGATAAAGCAGCGAGAAATCGGGATAAATCGGGATAAAATGGGGTAAAAACGGGATAAAACGGGATAAAATGGGGTAAAAATGGGATGAAAGGAGGGGAAATGGGGATAAATCGGGATAAAATCGGGATAAATCGCGATAAATCGGGATAAAACGCATCCCCCCCGCGCTTTTCCAGCGGCGACCCCTCCCAAATTTTCCAGCTTTTTAACCCTTGCCTGGAAAAACCGAGGGCGCCTCCAGCCCTTGGGGATTTCAGGGATTTTGAGGGAATTTTGGGGGATTTTTGGGGTTTCCAGGGCGGTTCCAAGCCCTTCCAGCCGGCCATAAATCCGCCGTGTCATCCAGGTGGGGCTGCTCCAGGTGTGCCTTTTCCAGGTGTTCCCGGCGCTTTTTTCCCTCCCCTCCCCCAATTTTTGAGATTTTCCCCCCTTTTTATTTTTTTCCCCATTTTTTCCCCCCAAACCCGTGTTAAATCCCGTCATCCGGAGCGTTTCTGGTTCTTTTTTCCCGCGGTTTTCCCCGGTTTTTCCCGGTTTTTTTCCCCTTCCCGGCACCTGCAATTCCCGATTTTTTTCCCCGAGCAGGGCGCGTCCTTCCCGCGTTGCGGCGGCGCCGCGCTTGGAATTCTCCCCCCTCAAATCCCTCCAAAAAAACCCTCAAATCCCCTCAAAATCCCATTTTTTCCCCAAATCCCCATCCCCAGGGGACGAGGCACGGCGCTGTCATTGAGGATTCCCACCGGGAATCTCTCCCCGAGGAAAATCGGGATAAAAACGCCGATTTTCCCTATTAAAAAATCCGATTTTCCCCTCTAAACCAGCCCAAAATTCCAATATTTTCATTTTTTCCCCGGAATTCTGCAGCCCCGAGGGGGAATTTGATGCTCAAAGACTGAAAATTTTGCTTTTTTCCTAAGGAAAATCCTGATTTTTTAAGGAAAAAAATGGGATTTTGGAGGTGTTTTGACCTTTAAAATGAAACATTCCAGCGTCGCTCCATCTTTTTTTTCCTGGAAAATCGGGATTTTCCGGCACCTGGACGAGATTCCCCCCTCACCCCCCTTTTCCTTATATAATTCAGGCCGGAATTCCACATTTGTTAAACCCAGGAGTGATTTTCCAGGTGGAAAAATCCGAATTTTGGGGGTTTTTTTGGGTTTTTTTAACTCCCGGATTCCCTGATTATAAAGGAATTTTTTTTCCCTGAGTTTTGGGCCACGCCTGGCTTTGGGAATGTTCACCTGGGGCTTGGAAAAATGGGGGAAAAATCCCAAAATGGGATTCAGGGATGGGAAAAAAAAGGAATTTTATTGGTTGGAACTGGGAAAATCCCAAATTCCCAAAGTTTTGGGGTGAATTTGGGGAGGGTTGGAGAATTTTTTCCCTCAGAAATCTTGGAATTTTGGGCCTGGAACACCCCAAATCCCAATCTTCCCTCCAAAACCTTGGAATTTTGGGCCTGGCCCTGCCCAAATCCCACTTTTCCCTCAGGAATGTTGGGAATTTTGGGCCTGGAACACCCCAAATCCCAATTTTTCCTCCAAAACCTTGGAATTTTGGGCCTGGCACTTCCCATTTTCCCACTTTTCCCTCAGAGATTTAGGGAATTTTCAGCTTGGCCTACCCCGGAAATCCCAATTTTCCCTCCAAAATCTTGGAATTTCAGGCCTGACCCATCCCAATTCACATTTTTCCCCCCTAAAATCTTGGAATTTTGGGCCTGGCACTTCCCATTTTCCCACTTTTCCCTCAGAAATCTTGGAATTTTTACCTTGGCCTACCCCAAATGCTCCCTTTTTCCCTCTAAAATCTTGGAATTTTGGGCCTGGCCCATCCCAATTCCCAATTTCCCCCCTCAGATCTCTGGGAAGTTTGTGCCAGGCCCAAATCCCAATTTTCCCTCAGAAACCTTGGAATTTTGGGCCTGGCCCTTCCCAATTCCCATTTTCCCCCCTAAAATCTTGGGATTTTGTGTCCAGCACTTTCCTCTTTCCCACTTTTCCCTCAGGAATTTTGGGATTTTCACCTCGGCCTACCCCAAATCCTTTTTTTTCCCTCTAAAATCCTGGAATTTTTCATCCTTGTACCCCCCAAATCCCAATTTTCCCTCAGAAATCTTGGACTTTTGTGCTCAGCACTTCCCTCCTCCCCACTTTTCCCTCAGGAATTTTGGGAGTTTTCAGCCTGCCCTATCCCTGAAATCCCAATTTTTCCCCCTAAAACCTTGGAATTTTCTGTTCAGCACTTCCCTCTTTCCCACTTTTCCCTCAGAAATCTTGGAATGTTGGGCCTGGAACATCCAAATTCCCACTTTTCCCTCAGGGTTTTTGGGAATTTTCAGCTTGTCCTACCCCAAATCCCAATTTTTCCTCTAAAATCTTGGAATTTTGGGCCTCGTGCCCCCAAAATCCCAATTTTCCCTCAGAAATCTTGGAATTTGTGCTCAGCACTTCCCTCCTCCCCACTTTTCCCTCAGGAATTTTGGGAATTTCAGCCTGGTCTGACCCAATTCCTTATTTTCCCTCAGAAATCTTGGAAATTTGGGCCTTTTACCTCCCCAAATCCCACTTTTTTCCTCCAAAACCTTGGAATTTTGGGCCTGGCACTTCCCATTTTCCCACTTTTCCCTCAGAGATTTAGGGAATTTTCAGCTTGGCCTACCCTGGAAATCCCAATTTTCCCTCAGAAATCTTGGAATTTCAGGCCTGACCCATCCCAATTCACATTTTTCCCCCTAAAATCTTGGAATTTTGGGCCTTTTACTCCCCAAATCCCAATTTTCCCTCAGAAACCTTGGAATTTTGTGTTCAGCACTTCCCTTTTTCCCTCAGGAATTTTGGGATTTTCACCTTGGCCTACCCCAAATCCCAATTTTCCCTCCAAAATCTTGGAATTCTGGGCCTGGCCCTGCCCAATTCCCACTTTTCCCTTGGGAATTTTGGGAATTTTGGGCCCAATCCCAACATTTTTCCTTGGAATTCTCTGGGAAATTCAGGAAAAGCCGAATTTTCCTCAGCCTGGACCGGAAAAATTCCCAGGAATTTGAGTCCAGGGGATTTTGGGATCAAGGGAAATTCCCGGGGATTTCAGGGAGGTTTTAATTAGATTTATCTTTAAATAGCTTTTATTAATTAATTCTTTATCCCAATTAATAGGATTTGTTTAATAACGGGTTTAATTTATATAATTGTAGATAATATTAATTGTAATTATTTCTATTCTTTTAATTAGAAATCATCTTAATTCCTCTTATTTTAATTATTTTTATTTCCAATTACGACATTTATTTATTCATTCTTATTGTTATTAATTTAAATTAATTTTAATTTTAATTGATTCTCACTTTTATTCATTACAATTACTATTTTAACGTTTAATATTTTTATTTTTAGGGGATTATTATTTTTTGAAATGTATATTTATTTTGAATAGGTTATTAATTTTAACTTTAAAATGATAATTTTAACATTTAATATAATTTTATATTTAAATTTTACCATTATTATTCGGAATTTATTCTCATTAATTTCTTATCGATTTGGTTTTTAATTATTATTTTATTCCAGTATCCTGTGTCTCTTTTCAATGTCTCTCCTTTTAAGTTCATTCTTTTATTTCTATTATTCATTTCTTCTTTTAATTCTCAATATTTTAACTTCTATTATTTCAATTTTAATGATTTTGTTTAATTATTTTACGTTTCAATACTTTTGTTTCAATATTTTATTTGACTTTTTAGTGTTTTGTTTTTATTTGGTTTTAATTATTTTCATTTCCATTACTTTATTCCCATCATTATTTTAATTTCATTATTTTTAATTAATGTTTATTTTATTATTTTTCATTTCTTTTTCATTCCTTCCAATTTTGAATTGACCTTAATTTTAAATTAATAACTATTTCAATGAATTATTTTAAATCTAAAATTCATTGTTATTCCATTTAATAATCTTTAATATGTTGATTTCTTCTTATTTTTTAATTAGAATTTGAAATTTTATTTTAATTTATGAAAATTTTATTCAAATGTTGCCCCAACCAATTCATGGGGAAATCCATTGGAAAATCATCCCAAAAAACCCAAAAATGTGGAAAAATCAACCCAAAAGTTCCCCCCAAAAAATCCCAAAATCCCAATAAAACCCCACCCAATCCATGGGAAAATCATCCCAAAAAATACCCTGGAATATTAAAACCCATTTTTTCCCAAATTAATCCACATTTTCCTGAATTTCTCCCATTTTCCCCCCAAATTAATCCACATTTCTCCCATTTTTCCCTCTCAAATTTGGGATTTTCCTCACAATTGGGAATTTTTTCGATATCTTGGAATTAAAACTTGACCCTAAACTTGGTTTTATCCCAAATTCCTCCATTTTTTCATGGATTTCTCCCCATTTTCCCCAAATTCCTCCACATTTCCATGGATTTAATCCCATTTTTTCCATAATTCCACTGCATTTCCATGGATTCAATCCCAATTTTCCCAAATTCCTCCACATTTCCATGGATTTAATCCCAAATTTTCCATAATTCCACCACATTTCCATGGATTTTTCTCCATTATTTCTCCAATTCCACCACATTTCCATGGATTTTTCTCCATTATTTCTCCAATTCCACCACATTTCCATGGATTTTCCCCATCTTTCTCCAATTCCACCACATTTCCATGGATTTCTCCATTATTTCTCCAATTCCACCACATTTCCATGGATTTAATCCCATTTTTTCCATAATTCCTCCACATTTCCATGGATTTTCCCCATCTTTCTCCAATTCCACCACATTTCCATGGATTTTTCTCCATTATTTCTCCAATTCCACCACATTTCCATGGATTTCTCCCGCTTTTCCTTCTCAGTTTTGGCATTTCCCTCTCCACTGAACCTCCTCAACCTCTCGGGCCGGAATCTTGCCCGATTTCAACCCCAAAACTCAACCGAATCCCACAATTTCCTCCCGTTTCCCTCCCAGCTTCCCGTTTTCCCCGACGATGGAAAAGCTCCTGCTCCCTCTCCTCTTCTTCTTCACCTCGAGCGCCTCGAACGCGCCGCCCTGCCCCAAGCGCTGCTCGTGCCAGAACCTCTCGCCGTCCTTCACCATCCTGTGCACCAAGACCGGGCTCCTCTTCGTGCCGCCCGGCATCGACCGGCGCACGGCCGAGCTGCGCCTCATGGACAACTTCATCACCGTGCTGCGCCGGCGCGACTTCGCCAACATGACGCAGCTCATCCACCTGACGCTGTCGCGCAACACCATCAGCCAGATCATGCCTTACGCCTTCTCCGACCTCAGGGGCCTCCACGCGCTCCACCTGGACAGCAACCGCCTGACGTCCATCGGCGAGGACCACTTCAAGGGGCTGGTCAACCTGCGGCACCTGATCCTGAGCAACAACCAGCTCAGCTTCATCTCGCCCCGGTCGCTGGACGATTTCTTGGAGACCATCGAGGATTTGGACTTGTCCTACAATAACCTGGTGGACGTCCCTTGGGCCACCGTGGCCAAGCTCTCCAACGTCAACACGGTGAGTTTGGATCACAACCTCATCGAGTTCGTGCCCGAGGGGATCTTCTCCAACCTCCACAAGCTGGCCAGGTTGGACATGACCTCCAACAAGCTCAAGAAGATCCCGCCGGACCCGCTGTTCTCCCGCATCCCCGTCTACGCCAAATCCAAAGGCTCCCCGCTGACCTCCTTGGTGCTGAGCTTCGGCGGCAACCCCCTGCACTGCAACTGCGAGCTGGTGTGGCTGCGGCGCCTGACGCGCGAGGACGACCTGGAGACGTGCGCCTCGCCGCCGGAGCTGATGGGCAAATACTTCTGGAGCATCCGCGAGGAGGAGTTCGTCTGCGAGCCGCCCATGATCACCCACCGGACGCCCAAGCTGGTGACGGCCGTCGGCCAGAGCGCCTCGCTCAAGTGCAAAGCCGTGGGCGACCCCGACCCCTACGTGCGCTGGATCGCCCCCGACGGCAAACTGGTGGCCAACACGTCCAGGACGGTTTCGTACGAGAACGGGACGTTGGATATTTTGGAGGCGGCCGCGGGGGACCAAGGGACCTTCACGTGCATCGCCTCCAACGCCGCCGGCGAGTCGACGGCGCCGGTGGAGTTCCGCGTGGTGCCGGACGGCAACGGCACCGAGTGCGAGGAAGAGGAGGGGAAGAAGGCGGGCACGGCCGGGCCGGAGCCGTCGGATATCCTGATTTCGGCCAAATCCAGCCTGGGCAACGACTCCAAGCTGGAGAGGGGGGACAGAGGGGGGGTGGTGGTGGCCGAGGTGACGGCGACGTCGGCGCTGGTGCGGTGGCCGCCGCAGGAGGAGCTGGAAGGGCTGAGGATGTACCAGATCCAGTACAACAGCTCGGCCGACGAGATCCTGGTTTATCGGTGATTGGAGCCCCGAAAACGGGGGGGACGGGGGGGGGGGGAAAGGGGGGGGAATGGGGAAAATCAGGGGATATGGGGAAAAATGGGGAAAAATGGGGAAAAATGGGGGGAAATGGGGGGGAAATGGGGAAAAATGGGGGGAAATGGGGAAAAATGGGGGGAAATGGGGAAAAATGGGGGGAAATGGGGAAAAATGGGGGGAAATGGGGAAAAATGGGGAAAAATGGGGGGGAATGGGGAGAAATGGGGAAAAATGGGGGGGAATGGGGAGAAATGGGGAAAAATGGGGGGGAATGGGGGGGAAATGGGGAAAAATGGAGGGAAATGGGGGAAAATGGGGAGGAAATGGGGAAAAATGGGGGGAATGGGGGAAAATGGGGAGGAAATGGGGAGAAATGGGGAAAAATGGGGAAAAATGGGGAAAAATTGGGGGAAATGGGCAGAAACGGGGGGGAATGGGGAAAATGGGGGAGAAATGGTGAAAAGCAGGAGACAAAATGGGGGGAAATGGGGAAAAATTGGGAGGAAATGGGGGGGAATGGGGAGGAAATGGGGGGAAATGGGGAAAAATGGGGGAAAAATGAGGGGAAATGGGGAAAAATGGAGAAAAAATGGGGGAAATGGGGAAAAATGGTTGGAAATGGGGAGATATGGGGAAAAATAGGGGGAAATGGGGGAAAATGGGGGGGAAATTGGGGAAAAAATGGGGGGAAATGGGGGGAAATGGGGAAAAATGGAGAAAAAAATGGGGGAAATGGGGAGGTACGGGGGGAAATGGGGAAAAACGGGGGGAATGAGAAAAAATGGGGAAAATTGGGGGAAATGGGGAAAAATGGGGGAAATGGGGAGAAATGGAGGGGAAATCTGGAAAAAGGGATGGAAAATACGGAAAAGAGGATGAAAACTGTGAAAAAATTGGGTAGGAAATGTGGAAAAATGGGTGAAAACCAAGTGAAAAACAGGTGGGAAATGGGGAAAAATGGGGGAGAAACGGGGAAAATTTGTGGAAAGTGTGAAAAACGGGGGAAATGGGGAAAAACGGGGGAAAAATGTGGAAAATGGGTGGGAAATGTGGTAAATTTGTGGAAAATGGGGAGAAACAGGTGGGAAATGGGGAAAAAATGTTTGGAAATGTGGAAAACGGATGGGAAATGTGGAAAAACGGGTGGGAAAGGCGGAAAATGGGACGGAAAATACTGAAAAGAGGATGAGAAATGTGGAAAATGGGTTGGAAATGTGGAAAAACGGGTGGGAAATGAAAAAAAAATGGGTGGGAAATGTGGAAAAGAGGCTGAAACAGGGAAAAAGGGCTGGGAAAAGGCTGAAAAAACAAGGGAAAAGAGGCCAAAAAGCATGGAGAAATGGGTGAAAAATAGGGAAAAAGGGATGGAAAAACCATGGAAAAAGGGATGGAAAAGGGGCCGGAGAACTGGGAGAGAGGGATGAGAAAGGGGCTGGAAAATAGGGAAAGAATGGCCAAAAACCATGGAAAAATGGCTGGAAAATGTGGGGAAAGTGGCTGGAAAATAGGGAAAAGTGAGTGAAAAATAGGGAAAAGTGGTTGAAAAATGTGGGAAAAAGGGGTGGAATAGGTGATGGAGACCTGGGAGATAGGGATGAGAAAGGGGCTGGAAAATTGGGAAAAAGGGGTCAAAACCCATGGAAAAATGGCTGGAAAATAGGGAAAAGTGGCTGGAAAATGTGGGGAAAAGGGGTGGAAGAGGTGATGGAGAAGTGGGAGAGAGGGATGAGAAAGGGGCTGGAAAATTGGGAAAAAAGGGTCAAAAACCATGGAAAACTGGCTGAAAAATAGGGAAAAAATGTGGGAAAAATGGGAAAGAGGGTGAAAAACATGGGGAAAAGGGCTGGGAAATGTGGGAAAAAGGGATGGAAGAGGTGATGGAGAAGTGGGAGAGAGGGATGAGAAAGGGGTTGGAAAATAGGGAGGAAAGGGTCAAAAACCATGGAAAAGTGGCTGGAAAATGTGGGAAAAAGGGGTGGAAGAGGTGATGGAGAAGTGGGAGAGAGGGATGAGAAAGGAGCTGGAAAACAGGGAAAGAATGGCTGAAAACCATGGAAAAATGGCTGGAAAATGTGGGAAAAGAGGCTGGAAAATGTGGGAAAAAGAGATGGAAGAGGTGCTGGAGAACTGGGAGATAGGGATGAGGAAGGAGCTGGAAAATAGAGAAAGAATGGCCAAAAACCATGGAAAAGTGGCTGGAAAATGTGGGAAAAAGGGGTGGAAGAGGTGATGGAGAAGTGGGAGAGAGGGATGAGAAAGGAGCTGGAAAACAGGGAAAGAATGGCTGAAAACCATGGAAAAATGGCTGGAAAATGTGGGAAAAGAGGCTGGAAAATGTGGGAAAAAGAGATGGAATAGGTGATGGAAAAGTGGGAGATAGGGATGAGAATGGGGCTGGAAAACAGGGAAAGAATGGCCGAAAACCATGGAAAAATGGCTGGAAAATGTGGGGAAAAGCGGATGGAAAATAGGGAAATGTGGCTGGAAAATGTGGGGAAAAGGGATGGAAGAGGTGCTGGAGAACTGGGAGATAGGGATGAGAAAGGGCCTGAAAAATAGGGAAAGATTGGCCGAAAACCATGGAAAAATGGCTGGAAAATGTGGGGAAAGGCGGCTGGAAAATGTGGGAAAAAGGGATGGAAGAGGTGCTGGAGAACTGGGAGAGAGGGATGAGGAAGGAGCTGGAAAATAGAGAAAGAATGGCCAAAAACCATGGAAAAGTGGCTGGAAAATGTGGGAAAAATGGATGGAAGAGGTGATGGAGAAGTGGGAGAGAGGGATGAGAAAGGAGCTGGAAAACAGGGAAAGAATGGCTGAAAACCATGGAAAAATGGCTGGAAAATGTGGGAAAAATGGGAAAAATGGTGGGAATATCCCAAAAACCGGGAGAGCCGCGGCCAACCGCGCTGGCGTTGCCGTTGCAGGATGATCCCGGCGCCCAGCGCGTCGTTCTCGCTGTCGGACCTGGCCCCGGGCCGGGCGTACGAGCTGTGCGTGCTGGCCGTGTTCTCGGACGCGCGGAGCTCGCTGCCGGCCACGCGCCCGCTGGGCTGCTCGCGCTTCTCCACGCGGCCGCCGGCGCGGCCGTGCCGCTCGCTGCAGGCGCACTTCCTGGGCGGCACCATGATCATCGTCATCGGCGGCATCATCGTGGCCTCGGTGCTGGTGTTCATCTTCATCCTCCTGATGAAGTACAAGATCCACAACCACCGGCCCAAGGGCAAGGCCCACGTCTGCTCGCAGACCAACGGCTCCCACGGCGCCCACGGCGGCCGCCCCGCCGCCAAGCCGGAAGCTTCCGGAGCCGCCGGCAAGGCCGGCCCCGGCGACTGGGACGGCGACAAGGGGGAAGGGGCCGAGCTGGGGTCCTGATGGGGTTGGTGGGGTCGGGGGAGGTGGGGCTGGGTCAGTTCTGGAGGTCCAGGATTGATCCAGGAGGTCCAGAATCGATCCTGGAGGTCCAGGACATCTCCAGGAGATCCAGAATTGATCCTGGAGGTTCAGGGCATCTCCAGGAGGTTCAGAATTCATCCAGAATTGATCCAGGAGGTCCAGAATTGATCCTGGAGCTCCAGAACCTCTTCAAAAGGTCCAGAATTGATCCTGGAGGTCCAGGATTGATCCTGAAGGTTCAGAATTGATCCTGGAGGTCCAGAACCTCTCCAGGAGGTCCAGAATTGTTCCAGGAGATCCAGAATTGATCCTGGAGGTTCAGGGCATCTCCAGGAGGTTCAGAATTCATCCAGAATTGATCCAGGAGGTCCAGAATTGATCCTGGAGCTCCAGAACCTCTTCAAAAGGTCCAGAATTGATCCTGGAGGTCCAGAACCTCTCCAGGAGGTCCAGAATTGTTCCTGGAGGTCCAGAATTGATCCTGGAGGTTCAGGGCATCTCCAGGAGGTCCAGAATTCATCCGGAATCGATCCAGGAGGTCCAGAATTGATCCTGGAGGTCCAGGACTTCTCCAAGAGATCCAGAATTGATCCCGGAGGTCCAGAATCAATCCAGGAGGTTCAGGGCATCTCCAGGAGATCCAGAATTGATCCTGGAAGTTCAGGACATCTCCAGGAGGTTCAGAATTCATCCAGAATTGATCCAGGAGGTCCAGAATTGATCCTGGAGGTCCAGAACCTTTCCAGAACATCAAGAATTGATCCTGGAGGTCCAGAACCTCTCCAGGAGATCCAGAATTGATCCAGGAGGTCCAGAATTGATCCTGGAGGTCCAGAATTTATCCTGGAGGTCCAGAATCGATCCTGGAGGTCCAGAACCTCTCCAGGAGATCCAGAATTGATCCTGGAGGTCCAGAATAAATCCAGCAGCTCCAGAATCTCCAGAACCTCTCCAAGGGTTCCAGAACTTCTCCAAGGACACCTCTGGAATGGTCAGGGTCGATCCCAGAGCTCTGGGATTGATCAGGGAGATCCAGAATCGATCCAGGAGCTCCAGAACCTCTCCAAGGACACCTCTGGAGTGGCTGGAATTGCTCCAAGAACCTCAGAACCACTCCAAGGTCTCCAGAAGAGTTCTAAGGACACCTCTGGAACAGCCAGGATCGATCCAGGAGATCCAGAATCGGTCCAAGAGCTCTGGAATGGCTCCAAGAGTTCCAGAATTCCTCCATGGACACCTCTGGATCCATTCTCCTCCAAGGACCCTTTTGGAGTCATTCCAACCCCTCCAGAACCAGCCAGAACTTCTCCAGAACCTCCAGAACCACTCCAGTGACCCCTCAGGATCCATTCCAAGGCCTCCAGAGCCTTTGGAACTCCTCCAGAACCATCCAGAACCTCTGGAACTTCTCCAGAGCTGCTCTGACGACCCCTCAGGATACATTCCAAGATATTCAGAACCTTTGGAACTCCTCCAGAACCTCTGGCAGCGCTCTGAGGAGCCCTCGGGATCCATTCCAAGGCCTCCAGAACCTCCGGAACTTCTCCAGAACCTCCAGAACCACTCCAAGAATCCCTCTGGATTGCCTCCAGAACCTCCAGAACTTCTCCAGAACCTCCAGAAGTGCGCTGAGGACCCCTCTGGATCCCCTCCAGAACCTCTGGAACTCCTCCAGAACCTCCAGAAGCGCTCTGAGGAGCCCTCAGGATCCATTCCAAGGCCTCCAGAACCTCTGGAACTGCTCTGAGGAGCTCTCTGGATCCCCTCCAGAACCTGTGGAACTCCTCCAGAACCTCCAGAAGCGCTGTGAGGACCCCCCTGGATCCATTCCAAGGCCTCCAGAACCTCCAGAAGTGCTCTGAGGAGCCCTCAGGATCCATTCCAAGGCCTCCAGAACCTTTGGAACTCCTCCAGAACCTCCAGAAGCGCTCTGAGGAGCCCTCAGGATCCCCTCCAGAACCTCTGGCAGCGCTCTGAGGAGCCCTCAGGATCCATTCCAGGAGCTCCAGAAGCTCTGGAACTTCTCCAGAACCTTTGGAACTCCTCCAGAAGCTCCAGAACTCCTCCAGAAGCTCCAGAACTGCTCTGAGGAGCCCTCAGGATCCATTCCAAGGCCTCCAGAACCTTTGGAACTCCTCCAGAACCTCCGGAACTTCTCCAGAACCTGTGGAACTTCTCCAGAACTCCTCCAGAAGCTCCAGAACTGCCCTGAGGAGCCCTCTGGATGCCCTCCAGAACCTGTGGAACTCCTCCAGAACCTTTGGAACTCCTCCAGAACCTTTGGAACTCCTCCAGGAGCTCCGGAACTGCCCCGAGGAGCCCCCCGGACGCCCTCCAGGAGCTCCGGCGGCGCCGTGCGGAGCCCGCGGCCGCGGGCCGGGTCCGGCGGTGGCCGCGGTGGCCGCGGTGGCCGCGGGCGCGCTCCCGGCGCCGCCGGCGTCTCTTTTTAAGCTCAGATGGTTTCAGAGATATTTTTTTAGCGATCCTCGTCCACGGCCGCCCGCGCGGGAACTCGCGTTGGGAATCTCCCACCCCCCAAGGCGAATTTCATTTATTTATTTTATTTATTTTATTTTATTTTATTTTATTTTATTTTCATATTTTATTTTATTTTATTTATTTTTAGTTTTGTATTTATTTTAATTTTTATTTTATTTAAATTTAATTTCTTTTTTTCTTTTCCTTTAATTTAACTTAATTTTAATCGAATTTAATTTATTTTATTTTAATTTTATTTTAACTTAATTTAATTTAATTTAATTTAATTTTATATTTGGTTTTCATTTCATTTAATTTTATTTATTCACTTCTATTTTATTTTATTTTCATTTAATTTCATTTCATTTTAGTTCAATTTAATCTTATTTTATTTTAATTTAATTTTAATTTCTTTCCTTTTTTAAAAATTTAATTTAATTTTAATTTATTTAATTTAAATTCAATTAAATTTAAATTTAATTTACTTAATGTTTATTTTATTTTGTTGTATTATTTAAATTTAGTTTAATTCCTTATTTTTAATTTTGATTTTAATTTTTCATTAAAAATTTTTATATTTTATTTTGCTTAAAATGGTTTTATTCTTTTATTCTCTTTGATTTTGATTTTATTTTATTTCTTGACATCTTCTTATATTCCTTTATTTTCTTTACTTTTTCAACCTTTTATTATTTTATTTCATTTTATTTCTCTGTTTTAAAATTTTTATTATTTTATTTCATTTTATTTCCTTTATTTTTTCAATTTTATTTATTTTATTTCCTTTATTTTAATTTAATGTCATTAATTTAATTTAATTTAATTTAATTTTCTATTTGATTTTTTGCCTGGAATTTTTTGGGACTTTCTGGGTTATTTTTGGTTTATTTCAATTTCTTTTTTAATCAATTAATTAATTAAATGCAAATTTATGTAAATTTCTATTTCTTTCTGTATTTATTTCTTTCTTTTGGGCGATTTTTTTTGGGAATTTTTTGGGATTTTTTCCTTTTTTTGTGGAGGGAAATTTTTCAAACATTTTTTTGGGGGAAATTTTTAAATTTTGGGGGGGAAATTTTTAATTTTTTAAAAAAATTTGGGGAAATTTTAATTTTTTTTAATTTTTTTTGGAATTTTTTTTTGAGGAATTTTAAAATTTTAATTTTTTTGGAGGAAATTTTATTTTTTCTATTTTTTGAGTAAATTTTAATTTTTTTTTTGAAATTTTTAATTATTTTTAATTTTTGGGGGGAACTTTAATTTTTTAAAATTTTTTTGGGGGGAAATTAATTTTTTTTAAATTTTTTTTTGAAAACTTTATATTTTTAAAATTTTTGGGGGGTAAATTTTTAAATTTATTTCAATTTTTTTGGGGAAAATTTTAATTTTTAATTTATTTTTTTTCTGTGTGTGTGTGGGGGGGGAAATTTTTAATTAATTTCTTTTTTAATTAATTTTTTGGGGGGGAGAATTTTGAATTTTTTTGCTTTTTCCGCCGTCGGATCCGAGACTTTTTTTGGTAAAAAAACCCCAAAATAACAACGAAAAAAAAGAGGAAAAAAATGAGAAAAAAGTGAAAAAAATGAGAAAAAAATGAGAAAAAAATGAGAAAAAAATGAGAAAAAAATGAGAAAAAAATGAGATTTTTTGGGTTGTTTTTGGGATTTTTTTGTTCCTGAATCCGGCCGGGAATCCTCGCGGGATCCCGGGATTCCCAGAAAACCAAAAGCAGCCGGAATTCTGCGCCGCGCCCGGGATTTGATATAAAAATTCCTAATTTCGCAAATTCCCGGTGGATTCTTGGGGGGGGTCGGGGGAATTTGGGGAGGGGGAGGGAAAGAGGCTTGAAAAAATGGGGGGGGAGTGGGGAAAATGGGGAAAATGGGGAAAAATGGGGAAAAAATGGGGAAAAAATGGGGAAAAAATGGGAAAATTTGAGGGGAAAATGGGGGGAAATGGGAAAAAAATGGGGGAAAATTGGGGAAAATGGGGAAAAATTGGGGGGAAAATGGGGGGAAATGGAGGAAATGGGGATAAATGGGGGGAAATGGGGAAAAGGGGGGAAAAATGGGGGGGAAAATGGGAAAATTTGAGGGGAAAATGGGGGGAAAGGGAAAAATGGGGAAAATTGGGGGGAAATGGGGAAAATTGAGGGGGAAATGGGGAAAAATTTAGATGAAAATGGGGGGAAATGGGGGGAAATGGGGGAAAATGGGAAAAAAATGGGAAAATTTGTGGGGAAAATTGGGGGGAAATGGGGAAAAATTGAGAAAAAATGGGAAAATTTGAGGGGAAAATGGGGAGAAATTGGGAAAAATGGGGGGAAATGGGGAAAAATTGGGGAAAATGGGAAAAAATGGGAAAATTTGTGGGGAAAATTGAGGGGAAATGGGGAAAAATTGAGAAAAAATGGGAAAATTTGAGGGGAAAATGGGGGAAAATGGGAAAATTTGAGGGGAAAATGGGGAGAAATTGGGAAAAAAATGGGGGGAAATGGGGAAAATTTGGGGAAAAATGGGGGAAAATGGGGGAAAATGGGAAAAATTGGGGGAAAATTGGGGAAAATGGGAAAAGAATGGGAAAATTTGTGGGGAAAATGGGAAATGGGGAAAAATAGGGAAAATTTGAGGGGAAAATGGGGGGGAAAGGGAAAAATGGGGGGAAATGGGGAAAATTGGGGGAAAAAAGGGGGAAAAAATGGAGGAAAATGGGGAAAAATTGGGGGGAAAATGGGGGGAAATGGAGGAAATGGGGATAAATGGGGGAAGAATGGGGGGGAAAATGGGAAAATTTGAGGGGAAAATTGGGGAAAAGGGAAAAATGGGGGAAAATGGGGAAAATTGGGGGAAAAAGGGGGGGAAAATGGGGGGAAATGGGGAAAAATTGGGGAAAATGGGAAAAAATGGGAAAATTTGTGGGGAAAATGGGGGGAAAAGGGAAAAATGGGGGGAAATGGGGAAAAATTGGGGGAAAAATGGGGGGAAATGGAGGAAATGGGGAAAAATGGGGGAAAAATGGGGGGGAAAATGGGAAAATTTGAGGGGAAAAATGGGGGAAATGGGAAAAATGGGGGAAAATGGGGGGGAAATGGGGAAAATTGAGGGGGAAATGGGGGAAAAATGGGGAAAAAATGGGGATAAATGGGGGGAAATGGGGAAAATGGGGGAAAAATGGGGGGGAAAATGGGAAAATTTGAGGGGAAAATGGGGGAAAAAAGGGAAAAATGGGGAAAAATTGGGGAAAATGGGAAAAAATGGGAATATTTGTGGGGGAAAATTGGAAATTGGGAAAAATGGGGAAAATTGGGGGGAAATGGGGGAAAAATTGAGAAAAAATGGGAAAATTTGAGGGGAAAATTGGGGAAAAATGGGAAAATTTGAGGGGAAAAGGGGGGAAAATGGGAAAAATGGGGAAAGATGGGGAGAAATTGGGAAAAATGGGGGAAATGGGGGGAAAATGGGGAAAATTTGGGGAAAAATTGGGGAAAATGGGGAAAAAAGGGAAAAAACTGGGGAAAATGGGAAAAAATGGGGGAAAATAGGGGAAAATTGAGATGAAAATGGGGAAAACGGGAAAAATTGGGGGAAAATGGGGAAAAATGGGGAAAATGGGAAAATTTGAGGGGAAAATTCGGGGGAAATGGGGGAAAAGTTGAGAAAAAATGGGAAATTTGAGGGGAAAATGGGGAAAATTGAGGGGAAAATGGAGAAAAAAGGGGGGAAATTGGGAAAATTGAGGAAAAATTGAGGAAATTTGAGGAAAAAAATGGGGGAAATGGAGGGAAAAATGGGGGGGGGGACATCCAGGGTGGCACCGGGGACCTCAAGGGTGACAGAGGGACCCCAAAAGTGGCACTGGGGACACCCAGGGTGGCACCGGGGACAGCCAGGGTGGCATCGGGGACTCCAAAGGTGACAGAGGGACCCCAAAAGTGGCACTGGGGACATCCAGGGTGGCACTGGGGACCCCACAGGTGACAGAGGGAACCCAAGGGTGACACCCGTGACCCCAAAGGTGACACAGGGACCCCACGGGTGACACCAGGGACCCCAAAGGTGACAGAGGGACCCCAAGGGTGACACAGGGGACAATCAGAGATGTCACCATGCGGTTTTATTGCCCACGTCCTGTGCCAGCCTCCTGAGCCCGGGGTTGGGGCACTCGGGGGACACTCGATGGCCCCAAGGGTGGCACAGGGACCCCAAGGGTGGCACTGGGGACAGTCACAGGTGTCACCGTGCGGTTTTATTGCCCACGTCCTGTGCCAGCCTCCTGACCTCGGGGTTGGGGCACTCGGGGGTGGCACAGGGACCCCAAGGGTGGCACAGGGACCCCAGAGATGGCACAGAGAGTGACACCAGTGTCACCATGCGGTTTTATTGCCCACGTCCTGTGCCAGCCTCCTGAGCCCGGGGTTGGGGCACTCGGGGGACACTCGATGGCCCCAAGGGTGGCACAGGGACCCCAAGGGTGGCACAGGGACCGCAAGGGTGGCACCAAGGTTGATGCCAGTGTCACCGTGCGGTTTTATTGCCCACGTCCTGTGCCAGCCTCCCGACCTCGGGGTTGGGGCACTCGGGGGTGGCACCGGGGACAATGCCAGGTGTCACCGTGCGGTTTTATTGCCCACGTCCTGTGCCAGCCTCCTGACCTCGGGGTTGGGGTACTCGGGGTTCTCGATGGCCCCGGGCCCGAATTTGAGCTCCAGGAAGCCGCGGGGGTCGTTGGGCGCCTTGGCCGTCACCCCGGCGAAGGCCACCGTGCCCAGGGGCACCAGGAAGCGCTCGGGGAACTCCACGTCCTGCCGGTGGCCCAGCCACGTGTCCTTGGTCATGACGGCCGTGCCGGGCCGCGCGTAGAAGGGCCACAGGTCCACGTGCAGCCGGTTGGCGCGGCTGAAGTGGACGCGGAAGAACTCGCCCTCGGCCGCCTTCTCCCACAGGAAGCCCTGCGGGTCCTCCACCGGCCGGCCCGTGGCCGCCACCGCCGCCAGCCAGCGGCACTTGGGGACGTCGTCGCGGTAGAGCCCCACGTCCACGTCGTAGTCCCAGGGGATGAGGTCGCCGAGGCGCACGGCGCCGAGCAGGGACCCCCCCTCCAGCCAGTGGCGCACGCCGGCCGCCTCCAGCTGGGCCAGCACGTGGCGGGCGGTGGCCCGCAGCGCCCGCAGGCAGCACGGCGGCGTCCAGCGCCCGGCCAGCAGGTACTCGGGGGTCTGCCCGCGCACCGTGCCGAAGCAGCGCGGCGTGTCCTTGGCGCAGCCGTGCCAGCGCCGGGCGCCGTCCGGCAGCACCTCCAGCTTCAGCCCGAAGAGCTCCAGCAGCGCCCGGCGCCGGGCCTCCTGCGCGCTCCGCGCCCGCCACTGCGCGTGGGGCGACGGCGGCGGCCGCGGCGCCAGCGGGAAGGCGGCCGGCAGCAGCAGCAGGCGCCAGCCCCGCGCGGCCGCCTGCAGGGACAGCGAGGCCGCCACGGGACGGGTCAGCGGGAAGGGCAGCGAGAAGAGGTCGCGCGTCCGCAGCAGCAGCACGGCCGGCGCTCCGTCCAGCGCGCCGCACGGCTCGCCCCGGTCGTCGCCGCGCCGGTCGCTCCGGTCGTCGCCGCGCGGCTCGGCGCGGCCGTAGCGCGCCGTCCACGCCTTGATGTCCACCTCCAAGGTCAAGCACTGCGGCCGCCGCGGCCCCACGGCCGCCGCCACCACCTTGGTGCCCGAGTCCGAGGCGGCCTCCAGGGCGTCCCTCATGCGCCGCAGCAGGCCGGGCGCCGCGCGGGCGCCGTCCGGCACCAGGGCCACGTGGCGCGTCCGCACGGCCAGCTCCGGGCGCGGCGGCGGCCGGTGAGGCTCCGGCCGCAGCGACAGCACGGCCACGCCGGCGGGCAGCGGCGCCGGCGGGTACGGCGCCACCTCGGCGGCCACCAGCACGGCCACGCCGGGCAGGGCGGCGAAGGAGCGGGCGGTGGCGGCCACGTCGTGGTCGGGGCCGTCGAAGTCGCGGAGGATGACGGTGACGCCGGGGACGCCGTCGGGGACGCGCCGGGGGCGGCGGCACGGCGGGGACGCGCCGGGGAGGAGGCGCGAGCAGAGCAGCAGCAGGAGGTTCAGGGCGATGGCGGCGGCCAGGGCGGCCTGGCAGGGGGTGATCCTCATGGCGTGGGTTAAGGATTTCGTTAATTAAGCGGTTAATTAGTTAATTGGAAGGGGCCGTTAGTTAATTCGGAGGCGTTGCTGCGGTCGGCCTCGTGGTGCTGCGATGCCCGCGGTGACCACGCGGCGGCGCTGTGGAAACCAAAATGTTAATGAGGGGTTGTTAATGAGGAGTTAATTAATTCCCAACAATTAAAGCCCGCCCCAAAACCTCCAAAAATCCCCTCTGACCTTCCAAACGCCCCCCGAAAAATCCTAAAACCCCCCCAAATCCTCTCTAACCTCCCAAAGAGCCCTAAAAGCCCCAAAATCCCTTTAACCCCCCACAATGACCACCCCTAAAAAGCTCCTAAACCCCCCAAAATTCCCTCTAGCCTTCCAAAGACCCCCAAAAAACCCAAAATCCCCTAAAATTCCCTATGAACCCCTAAAATCCCCCAAATCCCCTCTCACTTTCCAAAGACCCCCCCAAAAAAAACCCCAGACCCCCCAGAAAACCCCAAAAATTCCCCCGAAATTCCCTATAACCCCCCAAAAATCCCCTATAACCCCATAAAGACCACCCCCAAAACCCCCAAATCCCTCCAAAAACCCCCAAATCCCCCCCGACGCCCCAAAGAGCCGCCGAAAAATCCTAAAACCCCTCCAAAAACCTCCCATAACCCCCCCAAAAAAATCGTCAAACCCCCAAAATTCCGCTACACCCCCCCCTCCCGTTGCCACGGCAACGGAGCCTCCCCTTGGCCCCGCCCCTTCGGGCTGGCCACGCCTATTATAAAATAACCCCGCCCCTTCTCCTCGTGTCCCCGCCCCTTTCCCCGCCCCCTTCCGGCTCCCTTTGTGGCAGGAAGCCGCTGCCGCCCGTGGCTCCCTTTGTGGCAGCCGCCATGGCGGCCGAGCGGGCTCCGCCGGCCCGGGCCCAACCTCCGCCCCCCGGCCCCGCTCCCGGCCCCGCTCCGGGCCCCGCTCCGGGCCCCGAGCCCGCGGCACGAACCGGCCTCAGCCTGCCGGGCATCCTGCACTTCATCCAGCACGAGTGGGCGCGCTTCGAGGCGGAGAAAGGGCGCTGGGAAGCGGAGAGGGCCGAGCTGCAGGTAATGGCGGCGGCGCTGCCCTCACGAGGGGAGGGGACGGCGGGGGGACAGCGGGGGGACACCGAGGGGACGGCGGGGGTCACCGGGGTGGGGTGGCCGCTGCTGGCGCCATCTTGGGAGGAAATGGCGGCCGGGGCGGCGGGGAGGGGGTGGGGACACCGGGAGGGGGCGGGGGAGGCACCGGGAGCGGGGCTGGGGACACTGGGGGGGCACTGGGATGGCACTGGGGACAGTGAGATGGGCACTGGGATGGGCACTGGGGACAGTGAGATGGCACTGGGATGGGCACTGGGGACACTGGGATGGCACTGGGATGGGCACTGGGGACAGTGAGATGGCTCTGGAGGTGGCACTGGGGACAGTGAGATGGGCACTGGGGACAGTGGGATGGCACTGGAGGTGGCACTGGGGACACTGGGATGGGCACTGGGGACACTGGGATGGGCACTGGGGACACTGGGATGGCACTGGGGGACAGTGAGATGACACTGGAGATGGCACTGGGGACAGTGGGATGGCACTGGGGACACTGGGATGGCACTGGGGGACAGTGAGATGGCACTGGAGATGGCACTGGGGACAGTGGGATGGCACTGGGGACACTGAGATGGCACTGGAGGTGGCACTGGGGACAGTGAGATGGCTCTGGAGGTGGCACTGGGGACAGTGAGATGGGCACTGGGGACACTGGGATGGCACTGGAGGTGGCACTGGGGACACTGGGATGGGCACCGGGATGGGCATGGGGACACTGGGATGGCACTGGGGACAGTGGGATGGCACTGGGGACACAGGGATGGCATTGGGGACAGTGAAATGGCAATGGAGGTGGCACTGGGGACACTGGGATGGCACTGGGGACACTGGGATGGCACTGGAGGTGGCACTGGGGACACTGGGATGGCACTGGAGGTGGCACTGGGGACAGTGGGATGGCACTGGGGACAGTAGGATGGCACTGGAGGTGGCACTGGGGACACTGGGATGGCACTGGGGACACTGGGATGGCACTGGAGGTGGCACTGGGGACAGTGGAATGGCACTGGGGACAGTGGGATGGGAGTGGGGACAGTGGGGTGGCACTGGGGACACTGGGATGGCACTGGGGACAGTGGGATGGGACTGGGGACACCGGGATGGGAGTGGGGACTGTGAGATGGGCACTGGAGGTGGCACTGGGGACAGTGAGATGGCACTGGAGGTGGCACTGGGGACAGTGGGATGGGCTCTGGGGACACTGGGATGGCACTGGAGGTGGCACTGGGACAGTGGATGGCACTGGAGGTGGCACTGGGGACACTGGGATGGGCTCTGGGGACACTGGGATGGCACTGGAGGTGGCACTGGGACAGTGGATGGCACTGGAGGTGGCACTGGGGACACTGGGATGGGCACTGGGGACACTGGGATGGGACTGGGGACAGTGGGATGGCACTGGGATGGGCACTGGGGACACTGGGATGGCACTGGAGGTGGCACTGGGGACACTGGCATGGCACTGGGGACAGTGGGATGGCACTGGAGGTGGCACTGGGACAGTGGATGGCACTAGAGGTGGCACTGGCATGGGGGACACTGGCATGGGCTCTGGGGACACTGGGATGGGACTGGGGACAGTGAGATGGCGCTGGGGACAGTGGGATGGCACTGGGGACACTGGGATGGCACTGGGGACACTGGGATGGGCACTGGGGACACTGGGAGGGGCACTGGGGATACTGGGGTGGCACTGGGGACACTGGGAGGGGTCTGGGGACATGGAGACCCCCCCAGTGCCAGTGCTGGGGACATTGGGATGGGTATCGTTGAACCTCCCCCAGTGCCACCTCTTTGTCACCCTCAGGGCTGGGGACATCCCCTGGGTGTCCCCGAGGGTCCCTGGGTGTCCCTGGGTGTCTGTGTCACTGATGTCACCCCCGGTGTCCCCAAGGTGGTGTTTGTCCAGGGCAGGAGAACCTGGGGGTGTCCCCGAGGGTCCCTGTCACCCCCTGGGTGTCCCCGAGGGTCCCTGGGTGTCCCTGTCACCCCTGGGTGCCCCTAATGTCCCCTGGGTGTCCCCAGTGTCCCCTGTGGTGTCCCCAGGCGCAGGTGGTGTTCCTGCAGGGCCAGGAGAGCCTCAGGGACCCTGGGTGTCCCCGATGTCCCCAATGTCCCCTGGGTGTCCCCAATGTCCCCTGTGGTGTCCCCAGGCGCAGGTGGCGTTCCTGCAGGGCGAGCGGCAGGGCCAGGAGAGCCTCAGGGACCCTGGGTGTCCCTAGTGTCCCCAATGTCCCCAGTGTCCCCTGGGTGTCCCCAATGTCCCCTGAGTGTCCCCGCTGTCCCCAGGCGCAGGTGGCGTTCCTGCAGGGCGAGCGGCAGGGCCAGGAGAGCCTCAGGGACCCTGGGTGTCCCCGATGTCCCCTGGGTGTCCCCAGTGTCCCCAATGTCCCCTGTGGTGTCCCCAGGCGCAGGTGGCGTTCCTGCAGGGCGAGCGGCAGGGCCAGGAGAGCCTCAGGGACCCTGGGTGTCCCTAGTGTCCCCAATGTCCCCAGTGTCCCCTGGGTGTCCCCAATGTCCCCTGAGTGTCCCCGCTGTCCCCAGGCGCAGGTGGCGTTCCTGCAGGGCGAGCGGCAGGGCCAGGAGAGCCTCAGGGACCCTGGGTGTCCCCGATGTCCCCTGGGTGTCCCCAGTGTCCCCAATGTCCCCTGTGGTGTCCCCAGGCGCAGGTGGCGTTCCTGCAGGGCGAGCGGCAGGGCCAGGAGAGCCTCAGGGACCCTGGGTGTCCCCAATGTCCCTGATGTCCCCTGAGTGTCCCCAATGTCCCCGATGTCCCCTGAGTGTCCCTGATGTCCCCAATGTCCCCGATGTCCCCAGGCGCAGGTGGCGTTCCTGCAGGGCGAGTGGCAGGGCCAGGAGAGCCTCGGGGACCCTGGGTGTCCCCGATGTCCCCAATGTCCCCGATGTCCCCTGAGTGTCCCTGATGTCCCCAATGTCCCCGATGTCCCCAGGCGCAGGTGGCGTTCCTGCAGGGCGAGCGGCAGGGCCAGGAGAGCCTCAGGGACCCTGAGTGTCCCCGATGTCCCCAATGTCCCCAAGGTCCCCTGAGTGTCCCCAATGTCCCCAGGCGCAGGTGGCGTTCCTGCAGGGCGAGCGGCAGGGCCAGGAGAGCCTCAGGGACCCTGAGTGTCCCCAATGTCCCTGATGTCCCCAAGGTCCCCTGGGTGTCCCCAGTGTCCCCAATGTCCCCTGTGGTGCCCCAGGCGCAGGTGGCGTTCCTGCAGGGCGAGCGGCAGGGCCAGGAGAGCCTCAAGCTGGACCTGGTGCGGCGCATCCGCATGCTGGAGTTCGCCCTCAAGCAGGAGAGGTGGGGCAACCCTAAAAACCACCCCAAAACCCCATAAAAACCCCCAAAAACCCTAAAAACATCCAGGAACCCGAAAAACATCCAGGAACCCGAAAAATCACCCCAAAAACCCTAAAAAAACACCCCAAAAACCATAAAAACATCTAGAAACCCTATAAATCACCCCAAAAACCCTAAAAAAACACCCCAAAAACCATAAAAACATCCAGAAACCCTAAAAACATCCAGAAACCCGAAAAATCACCCCAAAAACCCTAAAAAAACACCCCAAAAACCATAAAAACATCCAGAAACCCTAAAAACATCCAGAAACCCGAAAAATCACCCCAAAAACCCTAAAAAAACACCCCAAAAACCATAAAAACATCTAGAAACCCTATAAATCATCCCAAAAATCCTAAACTCCCCCCCAAAACCCTAAACTGATCCAGAAATCCTAAAAACATCCAGGAACCCTAAAAAAACACCCCAAAAACCCTAACCCCCCGCCCAAAACCCTGAAATCATCCAGAAACCCTAAAAAAAACCCCAAAAAACGTAAAAATCACTTCAGGAACCCTAAAACATCCGAAAACCCTAAAAACATCCAGAAACCCTTAAAAAACCCCCCAAAAACCATAAAAACATCCAGAAACCCTAAAAAAACACCCCAAAACCCTAAAAATCACCCCAAAAACCCTAGAAAAACACCCCAAAAACCCCAAAAAACCCCAAAAACCCTAAAAAATCCCCAAAGACCCTAAAATGATCCAGAAATCCTAAAAATTACCCCAAAAACCCTAAAAAATCACCCCAAAAACCCTTAAAACATCCAGGAACCCTAAAAAACCACCCCAAAAACTCTGAAACCCCCCCAAAAAAAACCCTAAAAACATCCAGAAACTCTAAAAAGATTCAGAAACCCTAAAAATCACCCAAAAAACCCTAAAAAAAACACCCCCAAAACCCTAAAAATCACCTCAAGAGCCCTAAAAACATCCGGAAACCCTAAAAATCACCCCCAAAACCCCTAAAAATCACCCCAAAAAACCCTACAAACCACCCCGAAAATCCTAAAAAACCCCTAAGAACCACCCAAAACTCTTAAAATCCCCCTGAAACTCCTAAAAAACTCCTAAAATCCACCCAAAAATCCTAAAAAAAACCCTAAAAAACACCCAAAAATCCTACAAACCACCCCAAAAATCCTAAAAACCACCCAAAAAGCCACCCAAAAATCCTAAAAAACTCCTAAGAACCACCCGAAAATCCTAAAGAAACCCTAAAAACCACCCAAAACTCCTAAAATCCACCTGAAACTCCTAAAAAAACCCTAAGAAGCACCCAAAAATCCTAAAAAACCCCTAAGAGCCACCCAAAAATCTCAAAAAACCCCTAAAAACCACCCAAAACCCCTAAAAGCCACCCAAAAATCCTAAAAAAACCCTAAGAACCACCCAAAAATCCTAAAAAAAACCCTAAAAACCACCCAAAAACCCCTAAAAACCACCCCTGAAATCCTAAAAAACCCCTAAAAACCATCCAAAAATCCTTAAAAAACTCCTAAGATCCACCCAGAAATCCTAAAAAACCCCAAAATCCACCCAAAAACTCCTAAAAACCACCCCTGAAATCCTAAAAAACCCCTAAAAACCACCCAAAAATCCGAAAAAACCCCTAAAAACCATCCAAAACCCCCTAAAAACCACCCCTGAAATCCTAAAAAACCCCTAAAAACCACCCAAAAATCCTTAAAAAACTCCTAAGATCCACCCAAAAATCCTAAAAGACCCTAAAAACCACCCAAAACCCCCTAAAAACCACCCCTGAAATCCTAAAAAACCTAAAGACCACCCAAAAATCCTTAAAAAACTCCTAAGAACCACCCAAAAATCCTAAAAAAACCCTAAAAAACACCCAAAAACCCTATAAACCACCCCTGAAATCCTAAAAAACCCCTAAAGACCACCCAAAAATCCTTAAAAAACTCAAAAGAACCACCTAAAAATCCTAAAAAAACCCTAAAAAACACCCAAAAACCCTATAAACCACCCCCAAAAATCCTAAAAAAACCCTAAAACCCACCCAAAAATCCTTAAAAAACTCCTAAGAACCACCCAAAAATCCTAGAAGACCCTAAAAACCACCCAAAACCCCCTAAAAACCACCCCTGAAATCCTAAAAAACCCCTAAAAACCACCCAAAAATCCTTAAAAAACTCCTAAGAACCACCCAGAAATCCTAAAAAAACCCCTAAGAACCACCTAAAAATCCTACAAACCACCCCAAAAATCCTAAAAAACCCCTAAAAACCACCCAAAAACCCCTAAAAACCACCCCTAAAATCCTAAAAAACCCCTAAAAACCACCCAAAAATCCTTAAAAAACTCCTAAGAACCACCCAAAAATCCTAAAAAAACCCTAAAAAACACCCAAAAACCCTATAAACCACCCCTGAAATCCTAAAAAACCCCTAAAAACCACCCAAAAATCCTAAAAAACCCCTAAAAACCATCCAAAACCCCCTAAAAACCACCCCTGAAATCCTAAAAAACCCCAAAAAGCCCCAAAACCCCCTAAAAACCACCCCTGAAATCCTAAAAATCCCCAAAAAGCCCCAAAAACCCCCAATGCCCGTGGCAGGTCCAAGCTGCAGAAGCTGAAGTTCGGGACGGAGGCGGCGCCGGGGGAGAAGCGCCCGGAGGAGCCGCGTGAGACCCCAAAACTTCGCGGCTTTTGGGGCTTTTTGGGGTTTTTGGGGTGTTTTGGGGCTTTTGGGATTTTTTGGGGTTTTTTTTGGGGTTTTGGTAGGGTTTTGGGGTTTTTTTGGGGTTTTTTTGGGGGGTTTTGGTAGGGTTTTGGGGTGGATTTAGGGGTTTTTTTTTGGGTTTTTGGGGGGTTTTGGGGTGGGTTTGGGGTTTTTTTAGGGGTTTTGGGCTGTTCTGGGTTTCTTTTTGGGGGCGTTTTTGGGTTTTTTGAGGGGGGTTTTTTGGGGCTTTGGGGGTTTTTTTGGGGTTTTTGGGATTTTTTGGGGGTTTTTAGGGGTTTTGCGGTGGATTTGGGGTTTTTTTTGGGGGGATTTTGGGCTGTTCTGGGTTTCTTTTTGGGGGCGTTTTTGGGTTTTTGATGGGGGTTGTTTGGGGTTTTGGGGTTTTTTTGGGGGGTTTTTGGGTGTTTTTTTGTGGTTTTTTGGGGGGTTTTGGGGTGGATTTGGGGTTTTTTTGGGGGGATTTTGGGCTGTTCTGGGTTTCTTTTGGGGGGCGTTTTTGGGTTTTTTGAGGGGGTTTTTTGGGGGTTTTTTGGGGTTCTTGGGGTTTTTGGGGGTTTTTGGGGTGGATTTGGGTTTTTTGGGGGGGTTTTGGGCTGTTCTGGGTTTCTTTTGGGGGCGTTTTGGGGATTTTTGAGGGGGATTGTTTGGGGCTTTGGGGGTTTTTTGGGGTTCTTGGGGTTTTTGGGGGGTTTTTGGGGTGGATTTGGGTTTTTTGGGGGGGATTTTGGGCTGTTCTGGGTTTCTTTTTGGGGGCGTTTTGGGGATTTTTGAGGGGGGTTGTTTGGGGCTTTGGGGGTTTTTGGGGGTTTTTTTGGGGTTTTTGGGGTTTTTTGGGGTTCTTGGGGTTTTTGGGGGGGTTTTGCGGTGGATTTGGGGTTTTTTGGGGGGGATTTTGGGCTGTTCTGGGTTTCTTTTTGGGGGCGTTTTTGGGTTTTTTGAGAGGGGTTGTTTGGGGCTTTGGGGTTTTTTTTGGGGTTTTTGGGATTTTTTGGGGGGTTTTGGGGTGGGTTTGGGGTTTTTTAGGGGTTTTGGGCTGTTCTGGGTTTCTTTTTAGGGCGTTTTTTTGTTTTTGATGGGGGTTTTTGGGGCTTTGGGGTTTTTTTGGGGGGGTTTTTAGGGTTTTTGGGGGGGGGGTTGGGGTTCTTGGGGTTTTGGGGGGTTTTGGGGTGGATTTGGGGTTTTTTTTAGGGGTTTTGGGCTGTTCTGGGTTTCTTTTTGGGGATGTTTTTGGGTTTTTTTAGGGTTTTTGGGGGGTTTTTTGGGGGTTTTTTGGGGGTTTTTGGGTTTTTTGGGGGGTTCTTGGGGTATTGGGGGTTTTGGGCTGGTTTTGGGGTATTTTTGGGCTGGTTTTGGGGTATTTTTGGGTTATATTTGGGGTATTTTGGGGGTATTTTTTGGGTATTTTGGGGTTATTTTCAGGCTGGTTTTGGGGTATTTTCAGGCTGGTTTTGGGGTATCTTTGGGCTGGTTTTGGGGTATTTTTGGGCTGGTTTTGGGGTGTTTTTCGGCTGGTTTTGGGGTATTTTTGGGCTGGTTTTGGGGTGTTTTTCGGGGTATTTTTGGGCTGGTTTTGGGGTATTTTTGGGTTATATTTGGGGTATTTTGGGGGTATTTTTGGGGGTATTTTGGGGTTATTTTCAGGCTGGTTTTGGGGTATTTTCAGGCTGGTTTTGGGTTATTTTTGGGGTGGTTTCGGGGTGTTTTTGGGGTTTCTCAGCCCCGTTTTCCCCGCAGTGTCCAACGGCCCCGTGGAGCTCGAGGGAGCCTGGAAGGAGGGGAGGCAGCTCCTGCGCCAGTGAGTGCCGCCCTTTGGGGGCTTTGGGGTTTCTTTTGGGGGATTTTTGGGGTTTTTGGGGTTTTTGGGGTCAGGGAGGGTTTGGGGCTTTTTGGGCAATTTTTGAGAGATTTTTGGAGTGATTTTGTGGCGTTTGGGGGGATTTTTATGGGATTTTCCCAGGATTTTTCTGGGATTTTTCCAGGATTTTTTCACCATATTTTTATGGGATTTTCCCAGGATTTTTATGGGATTTTTCCAGGATTTTTTCACCATATTTTATGGGATTTTATGGGATTTTTAATGGGATTTCTATGGGATTTTTCCAGGATTTTTATGGGTTTTTTCCAGGATTTTTTCACCATATTTTTATGGGATTTTTCCAGGATTTTTATGGGATATTTCCAGGATTTTTATGGGATATTTCCAGGATTTTTTATGGGATATTTCCCGGATTTTTATGGGATATTTCCAGGATTTTATGGGATTTTCCCAGGATTTTTAGGGGATTTTTCCAGCATTTTTTCCAGCATTTTTTCCAGGATTTTTGCAGGATTTTTATGGGATTTTTCCAGGATTTTTTAAATGGGGTTTTTCAGGGATTTTTGTGGGATATTTCCGGGATTTTTATGGGATTTTCCCAGGATTTTTATGGGATTTTCCCAGGATTTTTCCAGGATTTCTATGGGATTTTTCCAGGATTTCTATGGGATTTTTCCAGGATTTTTATGGGATTTTTCCAGGATTTCTATGCAATTTCTGCCGGATTTTTATGGGATTTTTCCCGGATTTTGATGGGATTTTGATGGGATTTTTCCAGGATTTCTGTGCGGTTTCTGCGGGATTTTTATGGGAATTTTTCGGATTCCCACCCTGGAATATTTTTTAGGATTTTTCCCCATTTTTAATCCCATTTTTCCCCCCAGGTACCTGGAGGAGGTCGGCTACAGCGACACCATCCTGGACATGAGGTCGCGGCGGCTGCGCTCGCTGCTGGGCCGGAGCCCCCCCGGAATTCCGGGAATTTCGGGAATTCCGGGAATTCCCTCGGGAATTTCGGGAATTCCGGGAGCCCCCCCCAGCCCCGGCAGCCCCCCCTCCCCTCCCCCGGCCGCCGAGTCGCTGCTGCTGCGCCGCATCGAGGAGCAGATCCAGAGGTTTGGGGCAATTTTTGGGGATTTTTGGGGGATTTTGGGGATTTTAAGGGGATTTTTGGGGGATTTTTAGGGGTTTTTTGGGTGGATTCAGGGTTTTTAACGGGATTTTCGGGGTTTTTTTGGTGGCGTTTGGTTTTTAAAGGGATTTTTGGAGGAATTTTTTGGGTTTTTTTGGTGGATTTATGGTTTTTAAGGGGATTTTTGGGGTTTTTCTGGGGGGATTTAGGGTTTTTAAGGGGATTTTGGGGGGAATTTGGGGGGTCTTTTGGTGGATTTATGGTTTTTAAGGGGATTTTTGGGGGTTTTTTGGGGTGGATTTGGGGTTTTTAAGGGAATTTTTGGTGGTTTTTGGGTGGATTTGGGGTTTTCTAAGGGGATTTTTGGGGTTTTTCTGGGGGGATTTTGGGGTTTTTAAGGGGATTTTTGGCGGGATTTTTAGGGGTTTTTTTGGTCGATTTATGGTTTTTAAGGGGATTTTTGGGGTTTTTTTGGGTGGATTATGGCTTTAAAGGGGGTTTTTTGGGTGGATTTGGGGTTTTTAAGGGGATTTTTGGGGTTTTTTGGGTGGATTTGGGGTTTTTAAGGGGATTTTTGGGGTTTTTCTGGGGGGATTTGGGGTTTTTAAGGGGATTTTTGGGGGAATTTGGGGTTTTTAAGGGGATTTTTGGGGTTTTTTGGGTGGATTTGGGGTTTTTAAGGGGATTTTTGGGGTTTTTTCTGGGGGCATTTAGGGTTTTTAAGGGGATTTTTGGGGGTTTTTGGGGTGGATTTGGGGTTTTTAAGGGATTTTTGGGGTTTCTTTGGGTGGATTTGGGGTTTTTAAGGGGATTTTTGGGGTTTTTCTGGGGGGATTTTTGGGGTTTTTAAGGGGATTTTGGGGGGAATTTTGGGGGTCTTTTGGGTGGATTTGTGGTTTTTAAGGGGATTTTTGGGGGTTTTTGGGTGGATTTGGGGTTTTTAAGGGGATTTTTGGGGGTTTTTAGGTGGATTTGGGGTTTTTAAGGGGATTTTTGGGGGATTTTTGGGGTTTTTTCTGGAATTTTGGGTTTTTAAGGGAAATGTTGGCTTTTTTTGGTGGAGTTGGGGTTTTTAGGGGAATTTTTGGGTTTTTTTTTTGTGGATTTGGGGTTTTTAGGGGAATTTTTAGGGGAATTTTTGGGGGTTTTTGTGTGGATTTGGGGTTTTTAAGGGGATTTTTTGGGGTTTTTTTGTGGAATTCGGGGTTTTAAGGGGATTTTTAGGGTTTTTTTGGGGGGGATTTGGGGTATTCAAGGAGATTTTTGGGCTTTTTTTGTGGAATTTGGGGTTTTTAAGGGAATTGTTGGCTTTTTTTTTGGTGGATTTGTGGTTTTTAAGGGGATTTTTGGGGGATTTTTAGGGGTTTTTTGGGTGGATTTAGGGTTTTTAACGGGATTTTCAGGGTTTTTTTGGTGGCGTTTGGTTTTTAAAGGGATTTTTGGAGGAATTTTTTGGGTTTTTTTGGTGGATTTATGGTTTTTTTAAGGGGATTTTTGGGGTTTTTCTGGGGGGATTTAGGGTTTTTAAGGGGATTTTTGGGGGAATTTGGGGGGTCTTTTGGTGGATTTGTGGTTTTTAAGGGGATTTTTGGGGGTTTTTGGGTGGATTTGTGGTTTTTAAGGGGATTTTTGGGGGTTTTTAGGTGGATTTGGGGTTTTTAAGGGGATTTTTGGGGTTTTTCTGGGGGGATTTAGGGTTTTTAAGGGGATTTTTGGGGGATTTTTTGGTTTTTTGTTGGTGGATTTGGGGTTTTTAAGGGGATTTTTGGGGGATTTGGGGTTTTTTTTCTGGAATTTGGGGTTTTTAAGGGAAATGTTGGCTTTTTTTGGTGGAGTTGGGGTTTTTAGGGGAATTTTTGGGGGTTTTTTTGTGGATTTGGGGTTTTTAGGGGAATTTTTAGGGGAATTTTTGGGGGTTTTTGTGTGGATTTGGGGTTTTTAAGGGAATTGTTGGGGGATTTTTAGGGGGTTTTTGGGTGGATTCAGGGTTTTTAACGGGATTTTCGGGGTTCTTTTGGTGGCGTTTGGTTTTTAAAGGGATTTTTGGAGGAATTTTTTGGGTTTTTTTGGTGGATTTATGGTTTTTAAGGGGATTTTTGGGGTGGATTTGGGTGGATTTGGGGTTTTTTAAGGGGATTTTTGGGGTTTCTTTGGGCAGATTTGGGGTTTTCTAAGGGGATTTTTGGGGTTTTTCTGGGGGGATTTTGGGGTTTTTAAGGGGATTTCTGGGGGATTTTTAGGGGTTTTTTGGTGGATTTGGGGCTTTAAAGGGGGTTTTTGGGGTGGATTTGGGGTTTTTAAGGGGATTTTTGGGGTTTTTTGGGTGGATTTGGGGTTTTTAAGGGATTTTTGGGGTTTTTCTGGGGGGATTTGGGGTTTTTAAGGGGATTTTTGGGGGAATTTGGGGTTTTTAAGGGATTTTTGGGGTTTTTTGGGTGGATTTGGGGTTTTTAAGGGGATTTTTGGGGTTTTTCTGGGGGGATTTGGGGTTTTTAAGGGGATTTTTGGGGGAATTTGGGGGTCTTTTTCCTTTTTTTTTCCCCCTTTCTCCCCCCTTTTTCCCCCATTCTCCTCCTTTTTCCCCCTTTTTTTCCCATTTTTCCCATTTTTTGGGAATTTCCCCAGGAACGCCGGGCAGGAGCCGCAGGGGGGGCTCAGCCCCTCCCCCCCCGAGGATGACAGCGACGAGGAAGAGGAGCCCGAGAGCCCCGGCCCCGGCCCGGCCCGCAGGAGCCGCAAGGTCGGCCCCGAATCGGGCAGTTGGGGGATTTTAGGGGAATTTGGGGGCATTTCTAGGGGATTGTAGGAGATTTTGGGGATTTTTAGGGATTTTTAGGAGAATTTTTAGGGATTTTTAGGGGATTTTTAGGGGAATTTGGGGATTTTTAGGGGATTTTGGAGATTTTTAGGAGTTTTTAGGGGATTTTGGGGCATTTTTAGGGATTTTTAGGGAATTTTGGGGCATTTTAGGGGATTTTTAGGGGATTTTGGGGCATTTTAGGGGATTTTGGGGCATTTTTAGGGAATTTTTAGGGGATTTTGGGGCATTTTTAGGGGGTTTTTAGGGGAATTCGAGGATTTTTAGGGGATTTTGGGGCATTTTTAGGGGGAATTTGGGATTTTTAGGGACTTTTGGGGCATTTTAAGGGATTTTTAGGGGATTTTGGGGCATTTTTAGGGCATTATTAGGGGAATTTGGGGATTTTTAGGGATTTTTAGGGGATTTTTAGGGGATTTTAGGGCATTTTTAGGGGATTTTGGGGCATTTTTAGGGGTTTTTAGGGAATTTTAGGGGATTTTTAGGAGAATTTTTAGGGATTTTTAGGGGATTTTGGAGATTTTTAGGAGTTTTTAGGGGATTTTGGGGCATTTTTAGGGATTTTTAGGGAATTTTGGGGCATTTTAGGGGATTTTTAGGGGATTTTGGGGCATTTTTAGGGAATTTTTAGGGGATTTTGGGGCATTTTTAGGGAATTTTTAGGGGATTTTGGGGCATTTTTAGGGGGTTTTTAGGGGATTTTGGGGCATTTTTAGGGAATTTTTAGGGGATTTTGGGGCATTTTTAGGGGCATTATTAGGGGAATTTGGGGATTTTTAGGGGATTTTGGAGATTTTTAGGAGTTTTTAGGGGATTTTGGGGCATTTTTAGGGATTTTTAGGGAATTTTGGGGCATTTTAGGGAATTTTTAGGGGATTTTGGGGCATTTTTAGGGGTTTTTAGGGAATTTTTTAGGGGATTTTGGGGCATTTTTAGGGTTTTTTTAGGGGAATTTGGGGCATTTTTAGGGGAATTTGGGGATTTTTAGGGACTTTTGGGGCATTTTAAGGGATTTTTAGGGGATTTTGGGGCATTTTTAGGGAATTTTTAGGGGATTTTGGGGCATTTTAGGGGTTTTTAAGGGGAATTTGGAGATTTTTAGGGATTTTTAGGGGATTTTGGGGCATTTTAGGGGTTTTTAAGGGGAATTTGGAGATTTTTAGGGATTTTTAGGGGATTTTGGGGGATTTTTAGAGGATTTTGGGGCATTTTTAGGAGATTTTGGGGCATTTTTAGGGGGTTTTTAGGGGAATTCGGGGATTTTTAGGGGATTTTGGGGCATTTTTAGGGGAATTTGGGGATTTTTAGGGACTTTTGGGGCATTTTAAGGGATTTTTAGGGGATTTTGGGGCATTTTTAGGACATTATTAGGGGAATTTGGGGATTTTTGGGGATTTTTAGGGGATTTTTAGGGGAATTGGGGATTTTTTAGGGGATTTGGGGCATTTTTAGGGATTTTTAGGGGAATTTGGGGCATTTTTAGGGGATTTTTAGGGGAATTTGGGGATTTTTAGGGGATTTTGGAGATTTTTAGGGGATTTTGGAGATTTTTAGGAGTTTTTAGGGGATTTTGGGGCATTTTTAGGGATTTTTTAGGGAATTTTGGGGCATTTTAGGGGTTTTTAGGGAATTTTAGGGGATTTTTAGGAGAATTTTTAGGGATTTTTAGGGGATTTTGGGGCATTTTTAGGGGAATTTGGGGCATTTTTAGGGGAATTTGGGCATTTTAAGGATTTTTAGGGGATTTTGGGGCATTTTTAGGGAATTTTTAGGGGATTTTAGGGAATTTTGGGACATTTTTAGGGGTTTTTAAGGGGAACTTGGGGATTTTTAGGGATTTTTAGGGGATTTTGGGGCATTTTTAGGGGATTCTGGAGGGTTTTGGGAAGATTTCAGGGGAATTTTGGGGGATTCTTAGGGAATTTTTAGGGATTTTTAAGGATTTTGGGGGATTTTTGGGGCATTTCTTTGGGAATTTGGGAGATTTTTCCATAATTTTGGAGGATTTTGGGGGAATTTTTTGGGATTTTGTCCCTTTTTTGTCCCTTTTTGTCCCCTCCCTGAGCCTTTGTCCCCCTGTGTCCCCAGGGTGTCCCCAAGGTCCCCGAGGAGGACGAGGATGAGGACGAGGACGAGGAGGACTCCGAGGACGCCCTGGGCGAGTTCGACTTCCTGGGGACACCTGGGGACACCTTGGGGACACCTGGGGACATCAGAGGTGAGCCTGGGGACACCTGGGGACACCTTGGGGACACCTGGGGACATCAGAGGTGAGATTGGGGACACCTTGGGGACACCTGGGGTGAGCTTGGGGACATCTAGGGACATCTTGGGGACACCTGGGGACATCAGAGGTGAGCCTGGGGACACCTGGGGACACCTTGGGGACATCAGAGGTGAGATTGGGGACACTTGGGGACACCTGGGACACCTGGGGACATCTTGGGGACACTGGAGACATGAGAGGTGAGGTCAGGGACACCTTGGGGACACCTTGGGGACACCTGGGGACATCAGAGGTGAGCCTGGGGACACCTGGGGACATCTTGGGGACACTGGGGACATGAGAGGTGAGGTCAGGGACACCTTGGGGACACCTTGGGGTGAGCTTGGGGACACTTTGGGGACACCTGGGGACACCTTGGGGACACCTGGGGACATCAGAGGTGAGCCTGGGGTGAGCTTGGGGACACCTGGGGTGAGCTTGGGGACATCTAGGGACATCTTGGGGACACCTGGGGACATCAGAGGTGAGCCTGGGGACACCTGGGGACACCTGGGGACATCAGAGGTGAGCCTGAGGACACCTTGGGGTGAGCTTGGGGACACCTGGGGACACCTTGGGGACACTGGGGACATCAGAGGTGAGCCTGGGGACACCTGGGGACACCTGGGGACATCAGAGGTGAGATTGGGGACACCTGGGGACATTCTGGGGATACTGGGGACGTGAGAGGTGAGGTCAGGGACACCTTGGGGACACCTTGGGGACACCTGGGGACATCAGAGGTGAGCTTGGGGACACCTTGGGGACACTTCCTGACCCGTCCCCTCTTTGTCACAGAGAGCCACCGGTGCCACCTGCGGGACGGGGACCTTGGGCCACCGCGGCCACCGGGGCCGCTGCGGCCACCCGAAGGTAAGGACACGCTGATGTCACTGTCCCTGTGTCCCCTCTGATGTCACTGTCCCCGTGTCCCCGTGTCCCCTCTGATGTCACTGTCCCTGTGTCCCTGTGTCCCCTCTGATGTCACTGTCCCCATGTCCCCTCTGATGTCACTGTCCCTGTGTCCCCAAGGCCCCTCTGATGTCACTGTCCCTGTGTCCCTGTGTCCCCTCTGATGTCACTGTCCCCATGTCCCCTCTGATGTCACTGTCCCTGTGTCCCCTCTGATGTCACTGTCCCCATGTCCCCTCTGATGTCACTGTCCCTGTGTCCCCAAGGCTACTCTGATGTCACTGTCCCCGTGTCCCTGTGTCCCCTCTGATGTCACTGTCCCTGTGTCCCCTCTGATGTCACTGTCCCCGTGTCCCCAGGGTCCCCGGGGGTCCCGGCCGAGGCGCTGGCCCTGGACGGCCTCGGGGACCTGGCGGAGCTGACGGTGACAAATGACAACGACGGCGGTGACGTGAGTGCCACCTGTGCCTGTCCCCAGCGTCCCCAAGTGCCACCTGTGCCTGTCCCGAGCGTCCCCAAGTGCCACCACCCCCCGATGTCCTCCCAGGGGACTGACAACTGTCTGCTGTCCCCAAGTGCCACCATGGCCTCAAGTGCCACCGGGTCCACGAGTGCCACCACACCCTGATTCTGCTGTGTCACCAAAGTGTCCCCAAGTGTCCCCAAGTGCCACCATCCCCAGGTGCCCGATAGCCGGCCGCTGTCCCTGAAGTGCCTGACATCAATGTCCCCAAGTCCCCAATTCCCAATGTCCCCAAGTGCCACCATGGCCCTGGTTCCCCATAACCCAGTGTCCCCAGAGTGTCCCCAGTGTCCCCAAGTGTCCCCAAGTGCCACCGTCCCCAGGTGCCCGACGGCCGGCCGCCGTCCCCGAAGCGCCTGACATCAATGTCCCCATGTCCCTCTGTCCCCAAGTGTCACCATGGCCCCAAGTGCCACCACTCCCCGATTCTCCTGTGTCCCCAAAGTGTCCCTAAAGTGTCCCCAAGTGTCCCCAAGTGCCACCGTCCCCAGGTGCCCGACAGCCGGCCGCCGTCCCCGAAGCGCAGCTGGAGCCTGTGCCTGACATCAATGTCCCCATGTCCCTGTGTCCCCAAGTGCCACCACTCCCCGATTCTCCTGTGTCCCCAGAGTGTCCCTAAAGTGTCCCCAAGTGTCCCCAAGTGCCACCGTCCCCAGGTGCCCGACAGCCGGCCGCCGTCCCCGAAGCGCAGCTGGAGCCGCGCCTGACATCAATGTCCCCATGTCCCTCTGTCCCCAAGTGTCACCATGGCCCCAAGTGCCACCACACCCCGATTCTGCTGTGTCCCCAGCGTGTCCCCCAAGTGTCCCCAAGTGTCCCCAAGTGCCACTGTCCCCAGGTGCCCGAGGGCCGGCCGCCGTCCCCGAAGCGCAGCTGGAGCCCGCGCCTGACATCAATGTCCCCAAGTCCCCAATTCCCAATGTCCCCAAGTACCACCATGGCCCTGGTTCCCCATAACCCAGTGTCCCCCAAGTGTCCCCAAGTGTCCCCAAGTGCCACCGTCCCCAGGTGCCCGAGGGCCGGCCGCCGTCCCCGAAGCGCAGCTGGAGCCGCGCCTGACATCAATGTCCCCATGTCCCTGTGTCCCCAAGTGCCACCACACCCCGATTCTCCAGTGTCCCCAGAGTGTCCCCAAAGTGTCCCCAAGTGTCCCCAAGTGCCACCGTCCCCAGGTGCCCGAGGGCCGGCCGCCGTCCCCGAAGCGCAGCTGGAGCCCGCGCCTGACGCTGCGCAGCCACTACGACGCCGTGCGGGCGCTGGCCTTTGTCCCTTGTCACCCGGCGCTGGTGACGGCCTCCGAGGACGCCACCCTCAAGCTCTGGAACCTGCAGAAGCCGCTCGTCCCCAAGAAGTGGGTGACGCGCGGGTGACGGCGGGGCGGTGGCAGCGCGGGGGCGCCGGCGTCACCGTTGGTCACCGGCCGTGTCACCGTTGTCCCCTCAGGAACGCGGCGCTGGACGTGGAGCCGGTGTACGCCTTCCGCGGGCACAGGTGTGTCACCTCGCGGTCACCGCAGTGTCACCTCCGTGTCACCTTAGGGTCACCTCCGTGTCACCTCGGGGTCACATCCATGTCACCGCATTGTCACTGCATTGTCACCGCATTGCACCTCTGTGTCACATCCGTGTCACCTCAGTGTCACCTCTCTGTCACCTCTCTGTCACATCCGTGTCACCGCATTGTCACCTCTGTGTCACCTCTCTGTCACATCCGTGTCACCGCATTGTCGCCTCTGTGTCACATCCGTGTCACTGCATTGTCACCTCTGTGTCACGCCTGTGTCACCGCATTGTCACCTCTGTGTCATCTCTGTGTCACATCCGGTGTCACCGCATTGTCACCTCGGTGTCACCTTATTGTCACCTCTGTGTCACCGCATTGTCAGGTCTTTGTCACCTTGTTGTCACCTTTGTTGTCACGTGGGTGGTTTTGTCACATTCCTGTTTTTGGTCACTTTGTCACCTCAGTGTCACCTGGTTGTCACCTCTCTGTCACCTCGGTGTCACCTCTTTGTCATCTCAGTGTCACCTCATCATCACCTGGTTGTTGCCTTATTGTCACCTCGGTGTCATCTCCTTGTCACCTGGCTGTGATTGTATTGGGGTTTCTGTCCCTTTGTCACCACACAGGGTGCTGGCAGTGGCACAGGTGACAGCGGTGCCACCGGTGTGATTGTGTCCCTTTGTCACACGCAGGGGCCCGGTGCTGGCAGTGACACAGGTGACCTTGGTGCCACCGGTGTGATTGTGTCCCTTTGTCACACGCAGGGGCCCGGTGCTGGCAGTGGCACAGGTGCCACCGGTGTGATTGTGTCCCTCTGTCACACGCAGGGGCCCGGTGCTGGGGGTGACAGCGGTGCCACCGGTGTGATTGTGTCCCTTTGTCACACGCAGGGGCCCGGTGCTGGGGGTGACAGCGGTGCCACCGGTGTGATTGTGTCCCTTTGTCACACGCAGGGGCCCTGTGCTGGCGGTGGCACAGGTGCCACCGGTGTGATTGTGTCCCTTTGTCACACGCAGTGACACAGGTGCCACCGGTGTGGTTGTGTCCCTTTGTCACACACAGGGGCCCTGTGCTGGCAGTGACAGCGGTGCCACCGGTGTGATTGTGTCCCTTTGTCACACGCAGTGACACAGGTGCCACCGGTGTGGTTGTGTCCCTTTGTCACACGCAGGGGCCCGGTGCTGGCGGTGGCGGTGGCGGCGGGTGACAGCGGTGACAGCGGTGACAGCGGTGACACGGGGCTGTGCTGCAGTGCCGGGGTGGACGCTCGCATCCGCTGCTGGCGCCTGCCGGGGCTGGACAGCGACCCCTACGACGGCTACGGTGGGTGGCACTCGGGGACATCGGGGACATCGGGGTGTGCCGGCACTTGGGGACATCGGGGACATCGGGGTGTGCTGGCACTTGGGGACATCGGGGACATCGGGGTGTGCCGGCACTTGGGGACATCGGGGACATCGGGGTGTGCCGGCACTTGGGGACATCGGGGACATCGGGGTGTGCTGGCACTCGGGGACATCGGGGACATTGGGGACATCGGGGTGTGCTGGCACTCGGGGACATCGGGGTGTGCCGGCACTTGGGGACATCGGGGACATCGGGGTGTGCTGGCACTCGGGGACATCGGGGACATTGGGGACATCGGGGTGTGCTGGCACTCGGGGACATCGGGGTGTGCCGGCACTTGGGGACATCGGGGACATCGGGGTGTGCTGGCACTCGGGGACATCGGGGACATTGGGGACATCGGGGTGTGCTGGCACTCGGGGACATCGGGGTGTGCCGGCACTTGGGGACATCGGGGACATCGGGGTGTGCTGGCACTTGGGGACATCGGGGACATCGGGGTGTGCCGGCACTCGGGGACATCGGGGACATCGGGGTGTGCTGGCACTTGGGGACATCGGGGACATTGGGGACATCGGGGTGTGCCGGCACTCGGGGACATTGGGGACATCGGGGTGTGCTGGCACTCGGGGACATCGGGGACATCGGGGTGTGCCGGCACTCGGGGACATTGGGGACATCGGGGCGTGCTGGCACTTGGGGACATTGTGGTGTGCTGGCACTTGGGGACATCAGGGACATCGGGGACATTGGGGTGTGGTGGCACTTGGGGACATCGGGGACACCTGGGGCCATTGTGGTGTGGTGGCACTTGGGGACATTGGGGACACCTGGGGACATTGGGGTGTGGTGGCACTTGGGGACATTGGGGACACCTGGGGTGTGGTGGCACTTGGGGACACCTGAGGATATTGGGGTGTGGTGGCACTCGGGGACATAGGGGACACCTGGGGACACGGGGGCAACTTGGGGACATGGGAACAATGCCACCCCCCCATGTCCTCAGCGCTCCCAATGTCCCTGATGTCCCCTGTGTCCCCAACTCCCCTGATGTCCTTGATGTCCCCAACTGTCCCCTGTGTCCCCAGACCTGCGGGGGGTCCTCGATGGCCACGGTGGCCCTTGGGGACATGGGGACAATGCCACCCCCAATGTCCCAACACCCCTCATGTCCCCAACTGTCCCCGATGTCCCCAACTGTCCCCTGTTTTCCCAGGCCCGCGGGTGCTGCGGGGGGTCCTCGATGGCCACGGTGGCACTTGGGGACATGGGGACAGGATTGGGGACATCAGCCCCAGGCTGGCACAGGGGCCACGGTGGCACACGGGGATGTAGGGACAGTGCCACCCCCGATGTCCCCAACTGTCCCCTGTGTCCCCAGACCCGCGGGTGCTGCGGGGGGTCCTCGATGGCCACGCCGACGCCGTCTGGGGCCTGGCCTTCGATGTCACCGGGCGTCACCTGGCCTCGTGCTCGGCCGATGGCACCGTGCGCCTCTGGGACCCCCGCGGGGACAGCGGCGGCGGTGGCACCTCCGGGGGTGGCACCTGCCTGAGCGTCCTGGACGGGCACAAAGGTGAGCGGGGACACCTGGGGACACACCTGGGGACACACCTGAGTGACCTGGGGACACACCTGGGGACGCACCTGGGGACATTGGGGACACACCTGGACACACCTGGGGACACTGGGGACACACCTGGGAACATTGGGGACACTGGGGGACAGCTTGGGACACTGGGGACACAGCTGGGGACCCTGGGGACATTGGGGACACACCTGGACACACTTGGGGACACTGGGGGACAGCTGGGGACATTGGGGACACACCTGAGTGACCTGGGGACACACCTGGGGACACTGGGGACGCACCTGGGGACATTGGAGGCACACCTGGACACACCTGGGGACACTGGGGGACAGCTTGGGACATTGGGGACGCACCTGGACACACCTGGGGACCTGGGGGCACACCGGGGGACAGCTGGGGACATTAGGGACACACCTGAGTGACACTGGGGACACACCTGGACACACCTGGGGGACACCTGGGGGACACCTGTGACATGCTGGGGACACACCTGGACAGCCTGGGGTCCCCTAGGGTGTCACACCTGTCCCCTCACCTGTGCAGGTGTCACACCTGTCCCCTCACCTGTCCCTGTTTCAGATCACGGTGTCCCCACCTCGGTGGCGTTCGTGCCCACCCAGCTGTGTCACACCTGTCCTCCGGTGTCACACCTGTCCCCCGGTGTCACACCTGTCCCCTCACCTGTCCCTGTTTCAGATCACGGTGTCCCCACCTCGGTGACGTTCGTCCCCACCCACCCGGCCCAGCTGGTGGCCGGCTTCCGCTCCGGTGCCACCGTCCTCTACGACCTCGAGGCCACCAAGGCCACCCTGGTGTCCCCAAACGGCGGTGAGTGACCCCCCCCCCCCCGATGTCCCCAAGGGTCACCTGGGGCCACCTGAACCCCCCTGATTGTCCCCAAAGGTCACCTGAACCCCCACCCCAATGTCCCCAGGGGTCACCTGGAGCCACCTCAACCCCTCCCGATGTCCCCAATGTCCCCAAGTGTCCCCTGACCCCCTCCTTGTCCCCTGAATGTCCCCAAGGGCCACCTGGGGTCACCTGAACCCCTCTCCCAATGTCCCCGAGGGCCACCTGACCCTGCCAGGTGTCCCCAATGTCCCCGCAGGTGGCTGTGCCCAGGTGAACCAGGTGTCCCCAAGTGTCCCAATTGTCCCCGCTGTCCCCGCAGGTGGCCGTGCCCAGGTGAACCAGGTGGTCACTGTGGCTGTCCCCAGGTGTCCCCAGTGTCCCCAATGTCCCCGCTGTCCCCGCAGGTGGCCGTGCCCAGGTGTCCCCAGGTGTCCCCAAGTGTCCCCAATGTCCCCAGTGTCCCCAATGTCCCCGCTGTCCCCGCAGGTGGCCGTGCCCAGGTGAACCAGGTGGCCGTGCCCAGGTGTCCCCAGGTGTCCCCAGGTGTCCCCAGTGTCCCCAATGTCCCCGCTGTCCCCGCAGGTGGCCGTGCCCAGGTGAACCAGGTGTCCCCAATGTCCCCAGTGTCCCCAATGTCCCCGCTGTCCCCGCAGGTGGCCGTGCCCAGGTGTCCCCAGTGTCCCCAATGTCCCCGCTGTCCCCGCAGGTGGCCGTGCCCAGGTGAACCAGGTGTCCCCAATGTCCCCAGTGTCCCCAGTGTCCCTGCTGTCCCCGCTGTCCCCGCAGGTGGCCGTGCCCAGGTGAACCAGGTGGTCACTGTGGCTGTCCCCAGGTGTCCCCAATGTCCCCAATGTCCCCGCTGTCCCCGCAGGTGGCCGTGCCCAGGTGAACCAGGTGTCCCCAATGTCCCCAGTGTCCCCAATGTCCCCGCTGTCCCCGCAGGTGGCCGTGCCCAGGTGAACCACGTGTCCCCAATGTCCCCAGTGTCCCCAATGTCCCCGCTGTCCCCGCAGGTGGCCGTGCCCAGGTGAACCAGGTGTCCCCAGGTGTCCCTAGTGTCCCCAATGTCCCCGCTGTCCCCGCAGGTGGCCGTGCCCAGGTGAACCAGGTGGTCACTCCGGGTGTCCCCAGTGTCCCCAATGTCCCCAATGTCCCCGCTGTCCCCGCAGGTGGCCGTGCCCAGGTGTCCCCAGGTGTCCCCAATGTCCCCAGGTGTCCCCAGGTGTCCCCAATGTCCCCAGTGTCCCCGCAGGTGGCCGTGCCCAGGTGAACCAGGTGGTCACTGTGGCTGTCCCCAGGTGTCCCCAATGTCCCCAATGTCCCCGCTGTCCCCGCAGGTGGCCGTGCCCAGGTGAACCAGGTGTCCCCAATGTCCCCAATGTCCCCGCTGTCCCCGCAGGTGGCCGTGCCCAGGTGAACCACGTGTCCCCAATGTCCCCAGTGTCCCCAATGTCCCCGCTATCCCCGCAGGTGGCCGTGCCCAGGTGAACCAGGTGGTCACTGTGGCTGTCCCCCAGGTGTCCCCAGTGTCCCCAGGTGTCCCCAGGTGTCCCCAATGTCCCCGCTGTCCCCGCAGGTGGCCGTGCCCAGGTGAACCAGGTGGTCGCCCACCCCTCGCAGCCGCTGACCATCACGGCCAGCGACGACCGCGCCATCCGCTACCTGGACAACCGCACCGGTGGGGCTCGTTAGCATAATTAGGCTCATTAGGGTAATGATGGAGGTCGTTGGGGGTAATTAGGGAGTCATTAGGGTAATTAGGGGTAATTAGGGGGTAGTTAGGACAGTGAGAGGCTCATTAGGAAGTTATTAGGGTAATTGGGGGTAATTATGCGTAATTAGGGCAGTGAGAGGTTCATTAGGGGGTTATTGGGGTAATTGGGGGTAATTATGCGTAATTAGGGCAGTGAGAGGTTCATTAGGAGGTTATTGGGGTAATTGGGGGTAATTATGGGTAATTAGGGCAGTGAGAGGTTCATTAGGGGGTTATTAGGGTAATTAGGGGGTGATTATGGGTAATTAGGGCAGTGAGAGGTTCATTAGGGGGTTATTAGGGTAATTAGGGGGTGATTAGGGTAAATATTGTGTCATTAGGGTAATTTGGGGGGTCATTAGGGCTTTGAGGGGGGTCATTAGTGGGTAATTAGTGTCATTAGTGTGACGAGGAGATCATTAGGGTAATTAGGGGGTCACTGAGAGGTAATTAGGATAATGAGGGGGCATTATTACTCCTAATAAGGGCAGGAAAGGGGCGTGGCCTTCCCCAGCCATTCCCTTTTATGCCACACCTCTCTCTGAGGCCACACCCCCTTTCCCCTGGCCACACCCCCTCACTGACCACACCCTGCCCTGTAGGCCACACCCATGTCCCCAGGTCATGCCCTTTAGGCCACGCCCCTTCCTGACCACACCCCATTCCAGAGTTTCCCCTTTTGCTGACCACGCCCCTTTGATGACCACGCCTTCTTAGGCCACGCCCCTTCCCCTACCACAATGTTTAGGCCCCTCCCTTTGCTGACCACACCCTCTCAGGCCACACCCCCCACTGACCACACCCTAAAATGCCCTGCCCGCTGCTGACCACACCCCATCCAGCCCCACCCCTAATGACCACACCCCACAAGGCCCCACCCCTCTGCTGACCACGCCCCATCAGGCCCCACCCCCTGCTGACCACGCCCCTTTGCAGGTAAGGTCGTGCACTCGATGGTCGCTCACCTGGACGCCGTCACCTGCCTGGCCCTGGACCCCAGCGGCGCCTTCCTGCTGTCCGGCAGTGAGTGACCACTGAGTGACCACTGAGTGACCATTGAGTGACCCTGAGTGACCAATGAGTGACCGATGCCTGACCCTGAGTGACCCTGAGTGACCCTGAGTGACCACTGAGTGACCGCTGAGTGACCATTGAGTGACCCTGAGTGACCCTGAGTGACCCTGAGTGACTGCTGAGTGACTGCTGAGTGACCGCTGAGTGACCACTGAGTGACCGCTGAGTGACCGCTGAGTGACCCTGAGTGACCCTGAGTGACCGCTGAGTGACCAATGAGTGACCAATGAGTGACCATTGAGTGACCATTGAGTGACCCTGAGTGACCCTGAGTGACCGATGAGTGACCATTGAGTGACCCTGAGTGACCCTGAGTGACCGATGACTGACCCTGAGTGACCAATGAGTGACTGCTGAGTGACCATTGAGTGACCCTGAGTGACCAATGAGTGACCCTGAGTGACCGCTGAGTGACCACTGAGTGACCAATGAGTGACCCTGAGTGACCCTGAGTGACCAATGAGTGACCAATGAGTGACCGCTGAGTGACCAGTGACCCTGAGTGACCACTGAGTGACCAATGAGTGACCGCTGAGTGACCGATGAGTGACCAATGAGTGACCAATGAGTGACCCTGAGTGACCAATGAGTGACCATTGAGTGACCCTGAGTGACCAGTGACCCTGAGTGACCCTGAGTGACCAATGAGTGACCGCTGAGTGACCCTGAGTGACCCTGAGTGACCAATGAGTGACCGCTGAGTGACCACTGAGTGGTCACGACTGCTCCCTGTACCTGTGTCACCTCTGTCACCTCACCTGTGCCACCTGTGTGTCACCTGTGTCACCTCACCTGTGTCACCTGTGTCCCCTGTGTCACCTGTGTCACCTGTGTCCCCAGGTCACGACTGCTCGCTGCGCCTGTGGCACCTGTGCCAGCGCACCTGTGTGCAGGAGCTGCCCCTCACCTGTGTCCCCTGTGTCACCTGTGTGTGTCCCCAGGTCACGACTGCTCGCTGCGCCTGTGGCACCTGTGCCAGCGCACCTGTGTGCAGGAGCTGCCCCTCACCTGTGTCCCCTGTGTCACCTGTGTGCAGGAGCTGCCCCTCACCTGTGTCACCTGTGTCCCCTCACCTGTGTGTGTCCCCTGTGTCACCTGTGTCCCCTCCCGTGTCCCCTGTGTCCCCTGTGTGTGTCCCCAGGTCACGACTGCTCGCTGCGCCTGTGGCACCTGTGCCAGCGCACCTGTGTGCAGGAGCTGCCCCTCACCTGTGTCACCTGTGTCCCCTGTGTGTGTCCCCAGGTCACGACTGCTCGCTGCGCCTGTGGCACCTGTGCCAGCGCACCTGTGTGCAGGAGCTGCCCCTCACCTGTGTCACCTGTGTCCCCTGTGTGTGTCCCCAGGTCACGACTGCTCGCTGCGCCTGTGGCACCTGTGCCAGCGCACCTGTGTGCAGGAGCTGCCCCTCACCTGTGTCACCTGTGTCCCCTGTGTGTGTCCCCAGGTCACGACTGCTCGCTGCGCCTGTGGCACCTGTGCCAGCGCACCTGTGTGCAGGAGCTGCCCCTCACCTGTGTCACCTGTGTCCCCTGTGTGTGTCCCCAGGTCACGACTGCTCGCTGCGCCTGTGGCACCTGTGCCAGCGCACCTGTGTGCAGGAGCTGCCCGCTCACCGCCGCAAGCACGAGGAGGCCGTGCTGGCCGTGGCCTTCCACCCCCGGCGCGCCCTCAGCGCCAGCGCCGGCGCCGACGCCCTGGCCAAGGTGTTCGTCTGACACCTGGGGACACCTGGGGACACCTGGGGACACCTGGGGACACACCTGGTGGCACCTGGGGACAGCTGGATACGCCCGGGGACAGCGCCGGGACAGGACGGCAGGTGGCGTCACTTGTTTCTCCGTGTGTTGGTGGCACCTGTCACCTGCCCCAGAGCGGGGTGACGCCTGGGCACACCTGGTGGCACCTGGGGGCACACCTGGTGGCACCTGGGGACAGCTGGACACGCCCGGGGACAGCGCCGGGACAGGACGGCAGGTGGCGTCACTTGTTTCTCCGTGTGTTGGTGGCACCTGTCACCTGCCCCAGAGCGGGGTGACGCCTGGGCACACCTGGTGGCACCTGGGGGCACACCTGGGCACACCTGGGGACAGCTGGACACGCCTGGGGACAGCACCGGGACAGGACGGCAGGTGGTGTCACTTGTTTCTCCGTTGGTGGCACCTGTCACCTCCCCCAGAGCGGGGTGACACCTGGGCACACCTGGTGGCGCCTGGGGACACACCTGGGCACACTTGGGGACACCTGGTGGAACCTGGGCACACCTGGGGTCAGCGCCATGACGGGACAGGAGGTGGCACCGTTTGTTTTTCCGTGTGTTGGTGGCACCTGTGGTGGCTCCTGTCACCTCCCCCAGACCAAGGTGACACCTGGTGGCACCTGGGGACAGCGCCAGGACGGGACAGGAAGTGGTGTCGTTCATTTCTCTGCGCCTTGGTGGCACCTGTGGTGGCCTCTGTCACCTCCCTCTGCCCACGGACCATGTGTGACACACCTGAGGTGGCACCTGGGCACACCTGGGGACCTCATCACGGACCGGGAACAGGACAGGAGGTGGCACCACGGTGACATCATTCATTTCTCTCTCTGCTGGTGGCACCTGGTGGCTTCTGTCACCTCCCTCTGTGCAGGGACCAGGTGAGGTGGCACCTGAGCACACCTGGTGGCACCTGGACAGGTGAGGTGGCACCTGGTGACCTCGATCACCTCACCCCGACCGGTGTGACACACCTGAGGTGGCACCTGGTGGCACCTGCCACTGTCACCTGTCCTTGCCCAGGGCTGAAGGGCTCTGTCCCCTCCCCCCGCCTCAAATTTGGGACAATTTGGGACAAATTTGGGGCATTTTTCCCTCCAGGTAAATCCCAAATTTTCGGGATTTTTCCCCCCAATTTTTAGGATTTTTTCATCTTTTCCTCCGCCAGAAAAATCCCAAATTCGGGGAATTTTCCCCTCCAGGTAAATCCCAAATTTTAAAGATTTCCCCCAAAATTTCTCCCCCATCTAAATCCCAAATTTTAGGGATTTTCCCCAAATTTTGGGGATTTTTCCCTCGAAATTTTTGTATTTCCCTCCCCCTATAAATCCCAATTTTGGAGGTTTTTTTTTTTCTGGATAAATCCCAAATTTTAGGGGTTTTCCTCCCAATTTTTAAGATTTTTTTTCCCCCCTGGATAATTCCCAAATTTTTGGGATTTTTTCCCCCTAATTTTTAGGATTTTCCCACCCAAGTAAATCCCAATTTTTGGATTTCTCCTCACAAATTTTGGGATTTTCACCCCAATTTTTAGGATTTTTTTCCCCCCAGACTTTTGGGGGTTTTCCCCAAATAAATCCCAAATTTTGAGGATTTTTTCTCCCCCGAATCAATCCCAAATTTTGGCATTTTC